>NC_074669.1:39956581-40096581 GCF_029448725.1 Salvelinus fontinalis | reverse complement strand
GTCTGCCTCTTACTGCTGTGCCCCCCTACCATTCATAGCCCCCCACCCACCTAGACACACACACATATGGCAGATCTGATGAACATGTGTGTGTGTGGTGTTTAGCTACACAGGAATGAGGAGCCTGTCAGAGAACCCTGCTGTTCAGTCCTGTCCTCCTCACTGGGCCTGGGCCTAGGATACACACACACAGGTTCCACTGATCAGAGGAATACATCATGTCACCTCCTGCCATATCTCTCTCCCCCTCTCTTTCTCTGTGTCTCTCTACCCCCCCCACTCTATCAGTCCCCCCCCCCCCCCCCCCCCCACTCAGTCCCCCACTCACTATCAGTCTCTCCAGAGGTCTCTTCCCCCCCCCCCACTCTATCAGTCTCTCCAGGGGTCTCCCCCCCCCCCCTACTCTATCAGTCTCTCCAGGGGTCTCTCCCCCCCCCCCCACTCTATCAGTCTCTCCAGAGGTCTGTCCAAAAGTAGCTTGGAAGCAGAGTGTGAATTGAAAGCAGATGAAGGCGTGAATAACAGCCAGTATGAATAACAGCCAGTATGAATAAGAGCCAGTATGAATAACAGCCAGTATGAATAACAGCCAGTATGAATAACAGCCAGTATGAATAAGAGCCAGTATGAATAACAGCCAGTATGAATAAGAGCCAGTATGAATAACAGCCAGTATGAATAACAGCCAGTATGAATAAGAGCCAGTATGAATAACAGCCAGTATGAATAACAGCCAGTATGAAGCATTTTATTCTTTAAACTCCAGTAACAACGGTACACTTGAGCCTTCTCTTTCCACTTCCTGTCTACCACCCCCCCCCCCCCCCCAACAACCCCACCTTCACCACTCTCGTCGATCCAAGACAGGGAGCCAAGCCAACATGCATGATGGACAGAAAAACTAAAAGATACTGAGAGACAGATGGAGAACGATCAGAGGGAGAGAGAAACAGCAGGAAGACAGAACCAGACAGACAGAAATGACCGGAAGAAAGAGGAGAGAGAGGTAGAGCAAAGGGAGAGAGGAAAAAAGAGATTGAGAAAAAGGGGGGAGAAGGAAATGAGAGTTGAGAAAGAAGGGAATTGTAGGGAGGAGAGAGTGAGAAAGAGAGATGAAGAGATGAAGAGATACAGAGAGTTGTATCATGTGAGTTATCCAGCCAGAGAAAGAGAGAGAGAGTCTCCCTGGCTCCCTATATAATTAGTCCACAACTCGTCCCTCATGCCCAACACCCTGAACCTACTGTAGCATCAACAGCTCTATTACACCTAGCCTAAATACAATGTTTACCATAACCTGTATACACCTTAGCTAGTGCCTACGCAGAGCCCAAGCCCCTTAGACACAGCATAAACACAAAGCTCTCGCCTGGCCATGTCCTCTCCAACACCCAGCCGGAATAGTACTCTCCCCCAATACTCTCCATACCCAACGTACACAGAAGTCTGAGCCAGGATCCACTATAAGAGAGACACTTGGAGTCCAGACTCTTTAGGCCTGTTTGAAATGGCAACAACGGGAGTAGAGTAAATCACATTGGGCAGCGACCACTGACGGCTCTCCCATTCATGATAATAACACAGTCATAATTCTGTGGATCTGCTTGGTGTATTAAAACTTATTTGGACAGGAGGGGTCCTATGGACATACTGTAAGAGAGGATTATGAACAATAGAGATTTGCCGTAGGGGGTTGCTGTACTGTATGTTGGTGGTGGTAATGGTAATGGTCAGAAGGTAAAATGGGTCGTGGACACCCTTGCAGCGCAGTGCTGGCTGTCGGTGAGAACAGAGCTGGATGTCAAATCAGAGCTGAGGCGTTTTACTGCTCTCATAAGCCTCTAATTATTTCATAAATCTTTAGTTAGGCTCTGAGTTGTGTTGCTTGAGCTTTATCCAAGAAGATTTAGAATGTTTATGTAATCTCTCTGTCATTTATTTATGAGAAGTTTGATTTCTTCCCCTGTTTGGTGGTACGTGTGGATATGGGGAGAGGGTGAGGGAAGCTCATGTTCTGTTTGTTGTTTTGTCTGTCTGGCCTGCTGTGTCAGTGTACAGTATGAGGGTATGCGTCTGGGTGAGGTGGCGCATACAGGCTTTGGAAAAGTGATGATAACAGAAGTGCATAAACATTTCCCAACCCTGCTCTACCCTCTTCTACCTTGCTCTACCTTGTTCTACCCTGCTCTACCATTTTCTACCCTTCTCTACCCTGCTCTACCCTGTTCTACCCTGTTTTAACCTGCTCTACCCTGTTCTACCCTGATCTACCCCATCTATCCTGCTCTACCCTGTTCTACCCTGCTCTACCCTATTCAATCCTGTTTTACCCTGCTCTACCCTGTTCTACCCTGCCCTACCCTGTTCTACCCAGCTCTACCCTGTTCTACCCAGCTCTACCCTGCTCTACCCTCCTCTACCCTGCTCTACCCTGTTGTACCATGTGCGACCCTGTTCTACCCTGCTCTACCCCTTCTACCCTGAGCTACCCTGTTTAACCCTATTCTACCCTGCTATACCCTGTTCTATTCTGTTTTACCCTGCTTTACCCTGCTCTGCCCTGTTCTACCCCGCCCTACCCTGTTTCACCCAGCTCTACCCTGTTTTAACCTGCTCTACCCTGTTTTTCTCTGCTCTACCCTGTTTTACCCTGCTATACCCTGTTCTACCCTGCTATACCCTGTTCTACCCTGCTATACCCTGTTCTACCCTGCTCTACCCTGTTCTACCCTGCTATACCCTGTTCTAACCTGGTCTATCATGTTCTACCCTGCTCTACCCTGTTTTACCCTGCTCTACCCTGTTCTACCCTGCTCTACCCTGTTCTACCCTGCTATACCCTGTCTACCCTGCTCTACACTGCTATACCCTGTTCTACCCTTCTCTACCCTGTTCTACCCTGCTATACCCTGTTCTACCCTGTTCTACCCTGCTATACCCTGTTCTACCCTGCTATACCCTGTTCTACCCTGCTCTACCCTGTTCTACCCTGCTATACCCTGTTCTACCCTGGTCTATCATGTTCTACCCTGCTCTACCCTGTTTTACCCTGCTCTACCCTGTTCTACCCTGCTCTACCCTGTTCTACCCTGCTATACCCTGTCTACCCTGCTCTACACTGCTATACCCTGTTCTACCCTTCTCTACCCTGTTCTACCCTGCTATACCCTGTTCTACCCTGTTCTACCCTGCTATACCCTGTTCTACCCTGCTCTAACCTGTTCTACCCTGCTCTACCCTGCTCTACCCTGTTCTACCCTGCTATACCCTGTTCTACCCTGGTCTATCATGTTTTACCCTGCTCTACCCTGCTCTACCCTGCTATACCCTGTTCTACCCTTCTCTACCCTGTTCTACCCTGCTAAACCCTGTTCTACCCTGCTCTACCCTGTTCTACCCTGCTATACCCTGTTCTACCCTGCTATACCCTGTTCTACCCTGCTATACCCTGTTCTACCCTGCTCTACCCTGTTCTACCCTGCTCTACCCTGTTCTACCCTGCTATACCCTGTTCTACCCTGGTCTATCATGTTCTACCCTGCTATACCCTGTTCTACCCTGCTATACCCTGTTCTACCCTGGTCTATCATGTTTTACCCTGCTCTACCCTGCTCTACCCTGCTATACCCTGTTCTACCCTGGTCTATCATGTTTTACCCCGCTCCACCCTGTTCTACCCTGCTATACCCTGATCTACCCTGCTATACCCTGTTCTACCCTGGTCTATCATGTTTTACCCCGCTCCACCCTGTTTTACCCTTCTCTACCCTGTTCTACCCTGTTCTACCCTGCTCTTCTTCTGTTCTGCTCCTGAGACATGAGCTACATCAGCTCTGATGTCTGCCTGGCTCCCGACAACAAAACCACAGTTTGGTAAATAGCGACGCCCCTGCCCCAGCCAAACACCCCCTCCCTCCCCGCATTCATAACCTCCCACAGCCTGGAAGCGAACCCCCCTGGCCCGGAGAAGAAACTGCTCACTATGCAAAAATACGATGATGACTAGGATTGCAATTAGTAATAGTTTTAGCACCCCTTTCTATTTGGAAAAGCATTTTGTTTGGACCAAAGCTGAGAAAAGCTCTTGACAGGAAGAATTGGTGCAGTGTAAACACAAAGCCTACTGAGGCGCAAGGGCAGACGCGGTCTAGCGCTGAGGAGCTGTGGTCGGGAGGCCAACAAAATCACAGGTTTGTGGCTTTAAATGGGCCGCTAATCATCTCCCACGTCTACAGTCCAAACAAACCAGGGCAAAAGCACAGAAAGACAGGCGATGTAAGCAAGATTGGGACTCCTCTGTAGTAGGGCAGAGTTCTCTGTTCTAAAACCATGAATTGAAGAGTACAGTACGGTGAGGATGAATGGACAAACAGCAGAGGTTGGTCTAGTATTCGGGTACTACAGAATGCAACCACATCCATTGTTGTTGTTGGTAAAGTCTCACAGCTGTTCTCCTCAGGGTAGTGTTCTGGGATTCTGGGGTAGGATTACCTGGTATGGACCCAGCCCTTCTGTGTGTACAATAGTACACCTACAGTAAGAGTAAAGTTGGGCTGCCAAGTTTCTGCTGATTGCATTCAATGAGTCGTTCCCTTCCTGCTCTGGAAAGGAGGGTTATGTTCCCTACAGCAGAGCAGCCAGGCCAGTCAGAGTCAATCACACAGTCACAGGTTCTGCACTGTGCAGGATCATACATTTCTAGACATTAGGCCTCTCAATGTGGGAGCTATAAGGGAGGCTGGATGGAGATAGTGTAAGGAAACATATAGGCAATTACCAACGGTAACAAGGGAGGTGTCCTTTAGGGGTTGAGTTACACGACTCAGCGGTCAGTGGAAAATTGGTATTGTGTTTCTGCACCACACAGGGTTGTACCGATGGAGTAGGGACACACAGGCTTTCAAGTGTGCCTACATATGAGTAGGTTTGATCATGCACATATGCAGTGTGGTTTCCTATTGGACCATACAGAATCGCTGAAGCTACAGTAGACCTTTGTTCATTTTGAACAAACAGCTATATAGAAGCAATGACCCCTAGCTGCTAGGATCATGTGAATCAGTGTGTACTACCACACTATTCTTTACTGTAGCATTCTGTGTCCTGAGAAGGGCTGATAGGCAACTCCATCTGGCTCCCATGGTGCCTCTGGCTCCTGTGTCACCTCTGGGTACACACATCCTCCCTCCTCTCACTCTCACCTCCCGGACCCCACTCTGACCCTGTCCAGACCCTGATGCAATCTCTCCTCAGATATGAGTGCTATTGTCTGCCTGGGCTGGCCCCGGGGCCTGATTGTCTGCCTGTGCCGGGCCCGGGGCCTGATCTCTCCAGCCACCACCCCTCCAGCCAGTTCTCTCTTACACTGCTCCCTCTAATATTCCAGGGTCTCACCACAGAGGAAGTCATTTCCCATCAAAGCCGCTCGCCGTTTCTAAAACCTTTTATTTCAGTGTTGTTGTAAGGGAACATGACTGTTCTGGGGTATAGAATACACGGCTGTGTGTGTGATGTGTGTAATGTACTCTGCACTGCTGATGTGGTGTGTTTTTACCAACCCTCTTCCTCGTCTCCATCTCAGCACATTCCCTGCTGGGCCCAAGCCCCTCTTTATTAACATTGGCTTTTATTAGGTGGTTGTTGTTTTAATACCGGGAACCTTTTTATTTCAAAACAATTAAGCCTTGAAGTTGATTTAACAAACTGTAGTACAGGCTTCTGTATTACATCAGAGAGAGGGAGGTTTCAGAGTGGAATCAGCCATCTGTACTATGTACAGGGTCCAGCACACATGGTCACATGGTCACGGGAAAACAAAATCTGTCACAGAGCTGCATTCCGATGTTGTTTGTGACCAGCTCCAGAGTCTGTGAGTCTATGAATGTGTGTGACTGTCTTTACTGTGAGTAAAGACAGTCACACTGCGAGTGCATGCATGTGTGAGTGTCATCAACGTGCTTTTGTGAATGTGTGCGTGTGTCCCAGGCTGAGAGTGGTCACGGGTGTGTGGCGGTGGTTGTCGTGGCTCCACGCCGGCCGTCTGTAGAGCATTAATGACACAGCCGTGCCCCGTACACACAGGGATGTTGACCACAGCTGTTAAACAACCATGTTTGCTGGAGCTCACATTAAATGCTGGGGCCTTATACAATGCCGGGACGGGGGCGGAGGGGAGAGGAGGGGAGGGGGGTGGATGGGGGAATCGGCGCTCCAACACTGCTGCATCCTCCCACAAATAAGTACCCTCATCACCACAACCATGCGAGTTAACAAAACACAGACACAACACACAACTGCATACATAAAACACATGCATACCCAAACACACACACACACAAACACAACAATGTTTGTGGTAAAGGCAAAGCAGAGTTTTCTGACTGAACAACAGTAACACACATCAGAATGTTTACCCAGAAAACCATAGGAGACAATAACTCTCCTCCAAAGGTTGAGAGAGAACTGCCCCCCTCTCCCTCCTTCTCCTGCCTCTCTTGATCCCCCCCCTCTCTCCCTCTCTCTCTCCTCTCCTTCTCCCTTCTGTCTCCTGGTTCATTTCAGGCCAGCCTGTTGCCCATGGAGAGGGGCCAGGAACAGCCATGAGTCAACAGACTACCATAGAGCCCCACTCTAAACCACCGTCTCCAGGGGGAACCTCATGTGTACAGCCCTCGCTCCCCTTCAACCAGAGAGCCTCATTTACTGTTACCGACACAGTGCTGCAGAGAGAGAGCCCAAAACGTCTGTTATTCTGCATGACACCATGCATGTGAGTAGTAAATTGTGGAGGAGAGGAGGAGATGGAGATGGAGGAGAGGAGGCCTGGCGTCTGGTGCGAATAGAGGGATGGGTCGTGCTGTTAGATGCCTTGGTTAGCGCTTTGGTGGCTGGCTGCTGGGACCAAGTGGATAAAGAGAGGTGTTGGTGTGTCATCGTCAGCAGGAGCGTCAGGGTATGGGTCACACAGCGTCAGTAAGGAGCACATCATCAGACTGGAGGACGGATGGTGATGCAGATGTTTATCATTGAGGGGATGGGGCGGATTCCTTTCATCTGAGACTGTCTGACTGTTCCCTCGCTCCCTGCCTGACCTCTATGACTTTATCTCTCTCCCTCCCTCTCCCTCACTTTCTCTCCCCCTACCGTTCCACTCTCACCCATCTGCTTTTCATCTCTGGGTAGACTGGGTGGGATGGGATGGCGTGAGGGTTGTAGTAATGGTTGAATTGGGATTGTGTGGAGGTTGGCTATTTAACCCTTTGGATTTGTGATTAAATTGATATATATCATTCCTGACTTACTTGATTTAAGCAGTATGTGTCTGTACGTGTGTATGAATGTGTGTGTTTGTTTGTACTGTACTATACGTGTGTGTCAAAATAAGTGAGTTATTAAAGTGAACCACGGCTGTTTGCCTTCCCAAAGAAATGCACAGACATTTGGCATGGCTGAACACCATCCCCCGAACTCCGACACCCGCACCCAGCCACCCCTCCCAAACACACACACTTATACACAAGCACGCACACATTTCTCACTCACAAGAGCTGTCAGTCCCTGTTAGGCTTGGCATTCTCGTTAGCACACGGTTTGGATCGCCTTTCAGAGGAGCTGAACCCAGGACCTTTTCCCCTGAGCACTTCCAGAGAGAGATAGAGGCCAAATGAGGGAGGGACGGAGGGAGTGCAAGATAGAAGAGACAAACAGACAGACAGACAAACAGAGGAGGGAGCCAGAGGAGATGGAGAGAAAGGCATTAACTATTGAGCGATACTCTTTCTAGTATCATCAGCCTCTCATCAGTGCTTTACTGGCTAGCTTCAGAGTCTCTCTGTTCTCTCATCCAACACAGACAACTTGTCTGAGACAAAGCACAGTGCACGCTCACTCAAGCCCAGAAATCATGGGTGGCACATCCAGTAGCCTACCTCAGTATATTACGTAGTTTCAAAAAGGCAAATTAGTTTCCTTTAACAGATCATCTATTCTGTATTAAAGAAGACCGTCGGAAAATGTGTCTTCATCAAAACTCCAGAGTATGTCAACTTTTGAATGATGTTACTTTAAGTTTCAATTACATTCCTTCCAAATGAGCCCCAAAGGAACCCATGGCTGATTAAAAGGAATTTATTTGTGTGTCAGTTTCGAGGAGAAAATGGAATCTTGAAACTAGAATCAGATTGCCTTTCAACCGTCAGTTCAGCAGGCCCTGGGTGGGCACTGCCCTCTAACACTGATCCTGGGTCAGTTGCCATAATTAAGGAGAACTAATGGCTGAAACTGATCCCAGATCAATGGTTTAGACCCACCCAAGAGAACATAGAGAAGCAAGCCTCACTTACAAGAACACACCACAAAAGAGATGAGAAAGCGATCCATACGTTAGTATCCCAAACCTTGTGCCCTTACTTTGGAACAGCCTTCCTCAGCAACCCCAAGCTCGCCACCACAGTGAGGACTGATGGAATTCCTGAAATATCTAAGAGACTTAAACGAGACTTTGCACTTTTCACTTCTAAGTTTTTTCCCTTTCTTTTAAACTGCTGAGGTTTTAAATAATCAGGATGTCCCAGATGAGTGTGGTTGGAGTTGTAGCGGAGGAGGAGGAAGTGGAGAAATGTTAAAGCTTAAACGACACAGAACAGAGTTGAGCTCAGCAGCTCAGCTCCTTCATGTTGGCACCAGCGTACAGCGTGTCCTACAGAGGAGAGGGCAGTCAGGACCACTAAAGGAGCCCCATGCTCCCTCTCCACCTCAATAAAAACACACTTAGCTGAAATAACTATTCTGCATAACTATTCTGCAACTGGATCCTGGACTTCCTGACGGGCCGCCCCCAGGTGGTGAGGGTAGGTAGCAACATATCTGCCACGCTGATCCTCAACACTGGAGCTCCCCAGGGGTGCGTGCTCAGTCCCCTCCTGTACTCCCTGTTCACCCACGACTGCATGGCCATGCACGACTCCAACACCATCATTAAGTTTGCAGATGACACAACAGTGGTAGGCCTGATCACCGACAACAATGAGACAGCCTATAGGGAGGAGTTCAGAGACCTGGCCGGGTGGTGCCAGAATAACAACCTCTCCCTCGACGTAACCAAGACTAAGGAGTTGATTGTGAACTACAGGAACAGGAGAAGCGAGCACGCCCCCATTCTCATCGACGGGGCTGTAGTGGAGCAGGTTGAGAGCTTCAAGTTCCTTGGTGTCCACATCAACAACAAACTAGAATGGTCCAAACACACCAAGACAGTCGTGAAGAGGGCACGACAAAGCCTATTCCCCCTCCGGAAAGTAAAAAGATTTGGCATGGGTCCTGAGATCCTCAAAAGGTGCTACAGCTGCAACACCGAGAGCATCCTGACTGGTTGCATCACTGCCTGGTACAGCAATTGCTCGGCCTCTGACCGCAAGGCACTACAGAGGGTAGTGCGTACAGCCCAGTACATCACTGGGGCTAAGCTGCCTGCCATCCAGGACCTCTACACCAGGTGGTGTCAGAAGAAGGCCCTAAAAATTGTGGAAGACCCCAGCCACCCCAGTTATAGACTGTTCTCTCTACTACCGCATGGCAAGTGGTACCGGCGTGCCAAGTCTAGGACAAAAATGCTTCTCAACAGTTTTTACCCCCAAGCCATAAGACTCCTGAACAGGTGATCAAATGGCTACCTGGACTATTTGCATTGTGTTCCTCCCCCCAACCCTTCTTTTATGCTGCTGCTACTCTCTGTTTATCATATATGCATAGTCACTTTAACTATACATTCATGTACATACTAACTCAATTGGGCCGACCAACCAGTGCTCCCACACATTGGCTAACCGGGCTATCTGCATTGTGTCCAGCCACCCGCCACCCACCACCCACCACCCACCAACCCCTCTTTTACGCTACTGCTACTCTCTTTTCATCATATATGCATAGTCACTTTAACCTTATCTACATGTACATACTACCTGAATCAGCCTGACTAACCCGTGTCTGCATGTTGCCTCGCTACTTTTATAGCCTCGCTACTTTTATAGCCTCGCTACTTTTATAGCCTCCCTACTTTTATAGCCTAGTCTTTTTACTGTTGTTTTATTTCTTTACTTACCTATTGTTCTAATACCTTTTTTTTGCACAATTGGTTAGAGACTGTAAGTAAGCATTTCACTGTAAGGTCTACTACACCTGTTGTATTCGGTGCACATGACAAATAAACATTGATTTGATTTGTACTCTTCCACTTCATTCTCCCACCTCTCTCTTTCTCTCCGTTTCAGATTGGTTCCCTATGGCTCTTTAAACAGTTTGTTTGTCAATGGATAGTTCTTATTGTGGCTTCTCTTCTCCCTCCATAGGGTAATGCTGGGCTGAGGAGCGCATTGTTTCCTGTGTAACCATGTAACACCGTACTGCCCCAACAACACACTGCATTGCACACACACACACAAGTCTCCCACTGACAGGACACACACTGAGGTCCAGTCCAGCACAGCCAAGAGAGCCTGTATGTGTTTTACTCTTACACTGCGGATCCAGGTCACACATGATCTCCACAAACTGGGGTCAACGGAACTCTGAGAGTCTGTGTTTCCTGTGAGGTTAAGGATCTGGTTGGGACTGGCCCGGAAAACACATCAGGGAAGGTAGACGCACTAACACACACGCACGCACGCACTCACTCACTCACTCACTCACTCACTCACTCACTCACTCACTCACTCACTCACTCACTCACTCACTCACTCACTCACTCACACACACACACACACACACACACACACACACACACACACACACACACACACACACACACACACACACACACACACACACACACACACACACACACACACACACACACACACACACCAAAGCATAGATCACTCAGCTCTCACACTTGTCCCCATATGATTATGTCAGAGGTGTAAGAGTGTGTCAATAGTGTGAAATAAAGGTGCAATTAAAGTACAGAGAGTGGAGACAGTGTTGCAAGTGTGTAACAAAGGTGCTACAAAGGTATAGAGAGTGGAGACAGTGTGTTAATCGCGTGTAATAAAGGTGCTACAAAGGTACAGAGAGTGGAGACAGTGTTACTAGTGTGTAACAAAGGCACTATAAAGGTACAGAGAGAGGAGACAGTCTTTTAAAAGTGTGAAATAAAGGTGCTATAAAGGTACAAAGAGTGGAGACAGTGTATTAATAGTGTGTAATAAAGGTGCAATTAAAGTACAGAGTGGAGACAGTGTGTTAATAGTGTGTAACAAAGGCACTATAAAGGTACAGAGAGAGGAGAGAGTCTTTTAAAAGTGTGAAATAAAGGTGCTATAAAGGTACAAAGAGTGGAGACAGTGTATTAATAGTGTGTGATAAAGTTGCTATAAAAGTACAGAGATTGGAGACAGTGTTACTAGTGTGTGACAAAGGTGCAACAGAGGTACGGAGGGTGGAGACAGTGTTACTTGTGTGTAATAAAGGTGCTATAAAGTTTACAGAGAGTGGAGACAGTGTATTAATAGTGTGTAACAAAGGTGCTATAAAGGTACAAAGAGTGGAGACAGTGTGTTAATAGTGTGTAATAAAGGTGCTATAAGGGTACAGAGAGTGGAGACAGTATTACTAGTGTGTAACAAAGGCACTATAAAGGTACAGAGAGAGGAGACAGTCTTTTAAAAGTGTGAAATAAAGGTGCTTTCAAGGTACAAAGAGTGGAGACAGTGTATTAATAGTGTGTACAGAGAGTGGAGACAGTGTATTAATAGTGTGTAATAAAGGTGCTTTAAAGGTACAGAGAGTGGAGACAGTGTGTTAATAGTGTGTAATAAAGGGGCTATAAGAGTACAGAGAGTGGAGACAGTGTATTAATAGTGTGTAATAAAGGGGCTATAAGAGTACAGAGAGTGGAGACAGTGTATTAATAGTGTGTAATAAAGGGGCTATAAGAGGACAGAGAGTGGAGACAGTGTATTAATAGTGTGTAATAAAGGTGCTTTAAAGGTACAGAGAGTGGAGACAGTGTGTCAATAGTGTGTAATAAAGGGGCTATAAGAGTACAGAGAGTGGAGACAGTGTATTAATAGTGTGTAATAAAGGTGCTTTAAAAGTACAGAGAGTGGAGACAGTGTTACTAGTGTGTAACAAAGGCACTATAAAGGTACAGAGAGAGGAGACAGTATTTTAAAAGTGTGAAATAAAGGTGCTATAAAGGTACAAAGAGAGGAGACAGTGTATTAATAGTGTGTAATAAAGGTGAAATTAAAGTACAGAGAGTGGAGACAGTGTTACTAGTTTGTAACAAAGGTGCTACAAAGGTACAGAGACTGGAGACAGTGTGTTAATAATGTGTGATAAAGTTGCTATAAAAGTACAGAGATTGGAGACAGTGTTACTAGTGTGTAACAAAGGCGCTATAAAGGTACAGAGAGAGGAGACAGTCTTTTAAAAGTGTGAAATAAAGGTGCTATAAAGGTACAGAGAGTGGAGACAGTGTGTTAATAGTGTGTAATAAAGGTGCTATAAGGGTACAGAGAGTGGAGACAGTGTATTAATCGTGTGTAATAAAGGTGCTTTAAAGTTTACAGAGAGTGGAGACAGTGTGTCAATAGTGTGTAATAAAGGTACAGAGAGTGGAGACAGTGTGTCAATAGTGTGTAATAAAGGTGCTATAAGGGTACAGAGAGTGGAGACAGTGTGTTAATAGTGTGTAATAAAGGTACTACAAAGGTACAGAGTGGAGACAGTGTATTAATAGTGTGTACAGAGAGTGGAGACAGTGTATTAATAGTGTGTAAAAAAGGTGCAATAAGGGTACAGAGAGCGGAGACAGTGTGTTAATAGTGTGTAATACAGGTGCTATAAGGGTACAGAGAGTGGAGACAGTGTGTTAATAGTGTGTAATAAAGGTACTACAAAGGTACAGAGTGGAGACAGTGTATTAATAGTGTGTACAGAGAGTGGAGACAGTGTATTAATAGTGTGTAAAAAAGGTGCAATAAGGGTACAGAGAGCGGAGACAGTGTGTTAATAGTGTGTAATACAGGTGCTATAAGGGTACAGAGAGTGGAGACAGTGTGTTAATAGTGTGTAATAAAGGTGCTATAAGAGTACAGAGAGTGGAGACAGTGTGTTAATAGTGTGTAATAAAGGGGCTATAAAAGTACAGAGAGTGGAGACAGTGTTACTAGTTTGTAACAAAGGTGCAACAAAGGTAGAGAGGGTGGAGACAGTGTTACTTGTGTGTAATAAAGGTGCTATAAAGTTTACAGAGAGTGGAGACAGTGTGTTAATAGTGTGTAACAAAGGTGCAACAAAGGTAGAGAGAGTGGAGACAGTCTTTTAATAGTGTGTAATAAAGGTGCTATAAAAGTACAGATATTGGAGACAGTGTTACTAGTGTGTAACAAAGGTGCAACAAAGGTAGAGAGGGTGGAGACAGTGTTACTTGTGTGTAATAAAGGTGCTATAAAGTTTACAGAGAGTGGAGACAGTGTGTTAATAGTGTGTAATAAAGGTGCTATAAGGGTACAGAGAGTGGAGACAGTGTATTAATAGTGTGTAATAAAAGGTACTACAAAGGTACAGAGAGTGGAGACAGTGTGTTAATAGTGTGTAATAAAAGGTACTACAAAGGTACAGAGAGTGGAGACAGTGTGTTAATAGTGTGTAATAAAGGTACTACAAAGGTACAGAGAGTGGAGACAGCGTGTTAATAGTGTGTAATAAAGGTGCTTTAAAGGTACAGAGAGTGGAGACAGTATGTCAATAGTGTGTAATAAAGGTGCTTTAAAGGTACAGAGAGTGGAGACAGTGTGTTAATAGTGTGAAATAAAGGTGCTATAAAGGTACAGAGAGTGAGACAGTGTGTTAATAGTGTGTAATAAAGGTGCTATAAGGGTAAAGACAGTGGAGACAGTGTGTTAATAGTGTGTAATAAAGGTGCTATAAGGGTACAGAGAGTGGAGACAGCGTGTAATAGTGTGTGATACAGGTGCTATATGGGTACAGAGAGTGTACACAGTGGGTGTAATAAGGGAGTTATAATGTAGTAGTTTTGTGTCAGTGTGAAAGAGGGGAAGCTGCAGATGAAGAGGGTCCAGGGTCCCTGGGGGTCAGCGAAGTAGGGAGCCCCCTCTTTCCACATGCTGTCTGTCGTCACCCACATCCTAACTCTATCCTGCTAAATACCCAGGCTGTTAGCAGGCATTAAATAGCCATTCACACCATTGGCTCAAGTGCTTGAGTTGGCCACCATCACAGCTGAGCCTAGGCTTTGGGGGGAGGTGGGGAGGGGGGTTCTGCTCCACTCAACCTCTCTCTCTCTCTCTTTCTTTCCCGGCTTTTGGCAAGTATGTGCAGATAGAGTATCTACAGTATGTACATATAGAGTATCTACAGTATGTATATATAGAGTATCTACAGTATTTACAGATAGAGTATATACAATATTTACATATAGAGTATCTACAGTATGTACATATAGAGTATCTACAGTATGTACATATAGAGTATCTACAGTATGTATATATAGAGTATCTACAGTATTTACAGATAGAGTATATACAGTATTTACATATAGAGTATCTACAGTATGTACATATAGAGTATCTACAATATTTACATATAGCGTATCTACAGTATGTACATATAGAGTATCTACAATATTTACATATAGCGTATCTACAGTATGTACATATAGAGTATCTACAATATTTACATATAGCGTATCTACAGTATGTACATATAGAGTATCTACAATATTTACATATAGCGTATCTAAAGTATGTACATGTAGAAGGTCTACAGTATTTGCATATACAGTATCTACAGTATGTATATATAGAGTATCTACAGTATGTATATATAGAGTATCTACAGTATGCATATATAGAGTATCTACAGTATTTACAGATAGAGTATCTACAGTATTTACATATAGAGTATCTACAGTATTTACATATAGAGTATCTACAGTATGTACATATAGAGTATCTGCAGTATTTACATATAGAGTATCTACAGTATGTACATATAGAGTATCTACAGTATTTACATATAGAGTATCTACAGTATTTACATATAGAGTATCTACAGTTTTTACATATAGAGTATCTACAGTATGTACATATAGGGTATCTACAGTATTTAAATATAGAGTATCTACAGTATTTACATATATCAAAAAGAGGGGATTTGCTAATACTGCTCCATAAAATAACATGTCTTCAGCTATTTAAACGATTCTGGTAGTCCCATATTTTTCATATGAAGAGATCTGTAAAGTTGCTTTGTGACATATGAGCTTGTGGCCACATCCGCTGGCATCCAGCAACAAGGACAGATCTCCACGGGCCCTCCCATTGGCTGATTGACCATCTAAATAAAACCTGAGCCAATCAGGGACACCGGCCACATAGTGTAAAGCCTGCTACAGCTCTGAGCCATGGGCGCACAGCCAGGGCTATGGTGAGGGGTGGATATGGGTTAGGTAGCTTGGGGTGAGCTGAGTTGGCCATTCGCCTTGGGTGGCAAATAGAGAGAGACGCTGTTACTCACCCTCTTCCTCCCCCTGCCCCTCCCCACTCCCCCACCTCTCTTCCCTTCCCACTCCTCCTCTCACCCGAGACAGGTGGTCTGGCACAGGGCTGACAGGGGCATCAGAAACTAGTTACCCCGGCTGCTTACACACTGACTTTTTTGAGCCAAGCTAAACTCACATATCTGAACGGGCCTGCATGTTCAGACACTTTCTTACTTACTCTGCCTCACTACTTCTCTGTCCCTGTCGCTGTCCCTGTCCCTGTCTCTGTCTCTGTCTCTGTCCCTCTCTCTGTCTCTGTACCTGTCCCTGTCCTTCTATCTGTCTCTGTCCCTGTCTCTGTCCCTGTCCCTGTCTCTGTCTCTGTCTCTGTCCCTCTCTCTGTCTCTGTACCTGTCCCTGTCCTTCTATCTGTCTCTGTCCCTGTCCCTGTCTCTGTCCCTTTCTCTCTCCCTGTCTCTGACTCTGTCTCTGTCCCTGTCTCTCTCTCTGTCCCTGTCTCTGTCTCTGTCCCTGTCTCTGTCTCTGTCTCTGTCCCTTTCTCTGTCCCGGTATCTGTCCCTGTATCTGTCTCTGTCTCTGTCCCTGTCCCTGTCTCTCTCCCTGTCTCTGTCTCTCTCCCTGTCTCTGTCTCTGTCTCTGTCCCTGTCTCTGTTGCTGTCTCTGTCCCTGTCCCTGTCTCTGTCCCTGTCTCTCTCCCTGTCTCTGTCCCTGTCTCTGTCCCTGTCTCTCTCCCTGTCTCTGGCCCTGTCTTTGTCCCTGTCTCTCTCCCTGTCTCTGTTCCTGTCTCTATCCCTGTCTCTGTCCCTGTCTCTGTCCCTGTCTCTGTTCCTGTCTCTCTCCCTGTCTCTGTCCCTGTCTCTCTCCCTGTCTCTGTTCCTGTCTCTCTCCCTGTCTCTGTCCCTGTCTCTCTCCCTGTCTCTGTCCCTGTCTCTCTCCCTGTCTCTGGCCCTGTCTCTGTCCCTGTCTCTATCCCTGTCTCTGTCCCTGTCTCTCTCCCTGTCTCTGGCCCTGTCTCTGTCCCTGTCTCTGTCCCTGTCTCTATCCCTGTCTCTGGCCCTGTCTCTGTCCCTGTCTCTCTCCCTGTCTCTGGCCCTGTCTCTGTCCCTGTGTCTCTCCCTGTCTCTGGCCTTGTCTCTGTCCCTGTCTCTCTCCCTGTCTCTGGCCCTGTCTCTGTCCCTGTCTCTATCCCTGTCTATGTCTATGTCTCCTTACTGTAGCTTTGCTGCAGGAATGCTGATGTCGTAAAGCCTGCTCACTAAACTCAGTTCAATCTCCTCTCGAAAAGTTTCTGTCTGTTCACAGCATAGTCATATAGACTTAGTTACTATGGTACAAGGATGACTGGATGAGTAACATAATACTAGGGTATCTACAGGGTCTCTGCTGTTTGCATGCACTGTGTGTGTGCCTACGTGCGTAAGTATGTGTACTGGAGTGGGAATGCATGTATAAGGCAATTACCCCACCTGATGCCTATTAATCCATTAGTCCATCAAAGTCCTACACAGGCCCACATCTGTGATTCACACAGCACAGAACACATATTCACCTTGGAGAGAGCCGTGCGAGCCGACACATTTCCCTTGCTAACCTGTTTGCACAACTCTGGTGGAACCACAGGCCAATTACCCATCACATGATGCACGCCAGATGCAGCTTCAGAGAGGCAGGCCTGACAGACAGAGGTGAGAGAGCCATGGACCCAGCTTAACAGTATTTTAGCAGGGATATCATACAAACCCTCTCTCATGTATATAGTCTTAATTCATTCCTACTTAGAATTGTGTGTATTGAGATATGTTGTGTAATTTGTTAGATATTACTTGTTAGATATTGCAGCACTGTCGGAGCTAGAAGCACGAGCATTTCGCTATACCCGCAATAATATCTGCTAATCACGTGTACGTGACCAATACAATTTGATTTGATTTGATGGTCTCTACTGATCTGTCCTGCTCTATCCTTATTTCCTCTTCTCACTCTCCTTCAAGTTATCTCCCTGCTCCGGCCTGCACTCTCCTTCATGTTATCTCCCTCCTCCGGCCTGCACTCTCCTTCATGTTATGTCCCTGCTCCGGCCTGCACTCTCCTTCATGTTATCTCCCTGCTCCGGCCTGCACTCTCCTTCATGTTATCTCCCTGCTCCGGCCTGCACTCTCCTTCAAGTTATCTCCCTGCTCCGGCCTGCACTCTCCTTCATGTTATCTCCCTCCTCCGGCCTGCACTCTCCTTCATGTTATGTCCCTGCTCCGGCCTGCACTCTCCTTCATGTTATGTCCCTGCTCCAGCCTGCACTCTCCTTCATGTTATCTCCCTGCTCCGGCCTGCACTCTCCTTCATGTTATCTCCCTGCTCCGGCCTGCACTCTCCTTCATGTTATGTCCCTTCTCCGGCCGGCACTCTCCTTCATGTTATCTCCCTGCTCCGGCCTGCACTCTCCTTCATGTTATCTCCCTGCTCCGGCCTGCACTCTCCTTCATGTTATCTCCCTGCTCCGGCCTGCACTCTCCTTCATGTTATCTCCCTGCTCCGGCCTGCACTCTCCTTCATGTTATGTCCCTGCTCCGGCCTGTACTCTCCTTCATGTTATCTCCCTACTCCGGCCTGCACTCTCCTTCATGTTATCTCCCTGCTCCGGCCTGCACTCTCCTTCATGTTATGTCCCTGCTCCGGCCTGCACTCTCCTTCATGTTATCTCCCTGCTCCGGCCTGCACTCTCCTTCATGTTATCTCCCTGCTCCGGCCTGTACTCTCCTTCATGTTTTCTCCCTGCTCCGGTCTACACTCTCCAGCTCTCTCCTTCTCTACCTTCCTATGTCCTGCTCATCCCCAGCTCTCACCATCTCTCTCCCCTTCAGCTTTCACCCCTGCTTTATCCCTATCCCTCCCCCAACCTCCTCCTCTCCTCTCTTTGTTTGGGGATGTAATTAAAACTGCCCATCAGTCTCTACCTCAACAATCAGTCTTCTCAGGGAATACGGTTGCAGGAATCTTTAAGTAAATTTGATTTCTAAACTAATTTGCCTTCTATAAACGCTGCCATATGTTTGATATTATATTTAAACTGTTCCAGTGAGCGTAAAAGAGAGGTAGAGAACATTTGCCTTGGGAGAGGTAGAGAAACATGGGGCACAACTCCACTGGTGAATGACAGGTGAAATTGAGCGAGATCTGTGAGGGGGGGAAACAAACTCCTGAACCATGAGAGGAGGAAGAGGAGAGAGGGGAGAGAAATCTCACTGCAGAGCAGAGCAGCATCTCCTCTTTTGTTTTGGCAAAACCTACCCAGTGGAGAAAGTGAAAGGTTTCCTGTGTTTTTTTGGCCTTTCTCTCCCTCTCTTTTCCACATCCAAATGTATTTTCCTCTCTTTTTCCTCTTGCACTGACTGAATGGTGTTGGTCTCCTGAATATCCCTCTTTTTCTCCTCCTCTTCTCTCCTTCCCCTCCACTATTATGTTTCTATATCTCTTAGGGATGCAATATATATCGGTGAACTTATCGGAATTGGCCGATATTAGCTTAAAATGCCAACATCGGTATCGGCCCGATGTCTAGTTTAACGCCGATATGCAAAACCGATGTCAAAGCTGACATGCATACCTATATAACGTAGGTACATGACGTAATGACGCCACGTAAAATGTTCCGCTACACATGCAACACAGCATTCCTAACCTAGCCCACAATGTCTGCTGTGTGGCTCGAGTAGTCAACATGTCGAGCAGTCATTTGAAAGAGTAAGAACATTTCAGCTGGACAACTCAAAGACGAAATACATTAACGCCAAGATAATGGAATTCATTGCCCTTGACAATCAACTGTTCTCTGTCGTGGGTGATGTTGGCTTTCGCCTGACTGCTCGAGCACCGGAACACACTACCAGGTGCATTATTTTTCAGATGTTACACATTTGGACATTTGGACCAGCAATGTCTGCCCCATGACCATGCTGAGTCTGACAGCACAGTGGGTTGTTGAGGATTTCGTACGGAGGAAAGTCGTATTGCATGCTCATGAATGTGCTGGTTCTCATACCGCTGCTGCCATTTCAGTGGCATTTGAGAACATGTTTGAAACTTGGAAACATGAACACGCTAGCCAGCTCCATTCGAACAACTGACTCGAGAAATAAGCTCATCAACTGCGCCTGCAGCAGACGTGATGTCATGGCATTGAAACGCTGTCAACACAGGCTGTGAATAAGCGATTCGGTAGCATTCTCTCTTTACTGTGTCGCCACCATGCTCGATGCTATGTACAAGGACCGCTACTTCGATGTAGACAAGAAACAGGGTTTACGTGAAATGCTACATACTCAGCTGAACAAGATGGAAACGGACACAGTAACAGTACGCATGGAGGGAGAGAGAACACGGACAGACAGAGTTAAAACTTCACTGCTTGACATGTATGATGAAATCCTGGTTGAGAATGAAACGACTGAACAAATGAACAATGAAACAGCACAGCAAGTAAGTGAAAGAACTAGGTTTTGATTATGTTTTACTGGTCATGGGGACATACGTAAATGCCAACAAAATAACTTTTAGGTCAGTGTGTGTGTGTGTGTGCGCGCGTGTGTGTGTGTGTGTAAACTTTATTTAACTAGGCAAGTCAGTTAAGAACAAATTCTTATTTACAATGACGGCCTACCCTGGCCAAACCCGGACGCCGCCCTATGGGATTCCCAATCACGGCCGGATGTGATACAGCCTAGATTCGAACCAGGGACTGAAGTGATGCCTCTTGCACTGAAATGCAGTGCCTTAGACCGCTGCGTCCGTGTGTGTGTTAACTATTTAACTGTACTAGAATGCTTAAAAGGCAGCTAAAATGTTAAATATCGGTTGTCGGTATCTGTTGTTTTTTTGGCAAGGAAAATATCGGATATCGGTATCGGCCAAAAATGTCATATCGGTGCATCACTAATCTCTCTTTCTGTATATCCTTCTCTCTCTGTTATTTTCCCTCTCCTGTTCTCCTTTTCTCTCTCTGTACTCTCCCTCCTCTCTTCCTGGTTCCCGGGTCTCAGGGTAAGGCCTATCGAGGTCACACGTCAGAAGAAGGGGCGCGGAATTCCATAATTCCAATTCTCGGCACGACAACTGGCCTGAACAATAGAGCACAACCACTAGCCTGAACAATGGAGCACAACCACTAGCCTGAACAATAGAGCACAACCACTAGCCTGAACAATAGAGCACAACCACTAGCCTGAACAATAGAGCACAACCACTAGCCTGAACAATGGAGCACAACCACTAGCCTGAACAATAGAGCACAACCACTAGCCTGAACAATAGAGCACAACCACTAGCCTGAACAATAGAGCACAACCACCAGCCTGAACAATAGAGCACAACCACTAGCCTGAACAATAGAGCACAACCACTAGCCTGAACAATAGAGCACCTCCACTAGCCTGAACAATAGAGCACAACCACTAGCCTGAACAATAGAGCACAACCACTAGCCTGAACAATAGAGCACAACCACTAGCCTGAACAATAGAGCACAACCACTAGCCTGAACAATAGAGCACAACCACTAGCCTGAACAATAGAGCACCTCCACTATCCTGAACAATAGAGCACCTCCACTATCCTGAACAATAGAGCACCTCCACTAGCCTGAACAATAGCACAACCACTAGCCTGCTCTCCACCATTCAGCCAGTCACAGGGAATCAGCCAGAGTCATGTAGCACAACACAGAAGGGAGGAGGATGTGTGGGGGATTGGGGGATGTGGGTAATTTAAGGGGCAACTTACTCCCTCAGTCAATTCAATTTCTGCTCTAAGCAAGGCCTGGGAATGAAACCTTTGTATGCAGCAAATTCCTGAATTCTCCTGGCCAACAGTGGAGGGAACATGGAGGTCGAATGTGTTTATCGCCCAGAGATTAGCAGTTGGGATTTTAACAAAGTGAAACACTTTCATAGTCGTAGCGTTTTTTGTGTGGTATTAAGTCTTCCCATTGAAGGCCTGAGTTGCTCTTGTTTTGGGATCGGGTTTCTAAACGCTGCCTCCATGCTGAACTGTGTTCTTCTAAAAAAACCTGGCCTGGTATTTCAAATGCAGCCAAACACACAGGAACGCACACAGACATGTACACACACACCATTGCAGGCACGCATTCATATTCACAAACACACACACACACACACGTACACATTCCCACAGGGTACACCTTATAACATAAGTATGTTCTAGTTACACCCTTGCCAATCCATTAGAGAGACAGGATGGGGAGTGCAACATGACCTTCCTCAAATCACTGTGAGGGATCTCCTTCCTACTGATAACAATGATGTTGACAATGGTGAGCAGTGTTGCTATCCCATCCAGCCCTGACCTCACCACTGCATTACTGGGTCAACCCAGAGCCAAGATGGACCCAGGGATCAGTGTGTTCTCATGAAACACTCCATCAATGAAGAGATCTGAACATAGTGCTGCTTTTAAACAGGGATACATGGGCTTTGGACTAACTGCTGTGCTGTCATTTCTCCCCACATACCTCAGTGAGTTAGTACCAGTGCCTGTGTGTTTGAGGCCTTGTTAATGTCAGTGTAGCCTGTCTCCTGCCCTCCCCACCTCCCATCCTGCTGGCCTGGGGAGAGACAGGGGGACTGGGGGGACGAGCGTTGATCCATGTGGTTGCGCGGGGGTACAGCGGGAATCAGAGGATTTATGTGCACCCCAGTAAATGTTTACGAGAGAAGCTCAGTTTCAAGAGCTCCAACTGGCGGTTTGCACATCAGTCTGGGGGTTGGGGAGGACGGACGACCCGAGTCATGAACACTCTGACTCTGTCAGTGGCAGTAGAGGAATAGTCTAGGCTGAGACCTCAATCAGTACTGATTGAACAAAAAAAAGGGCCAGTCTAAGAGCATCCCTGCTAAATACCCCTCAAACAGTTATGGACCCCTATCTTCCGGATAGGAAAAGACTCAGAGCTGAGGCAGTTTGAGTTCCTCTTTAATAATACACGACTTGTACAGAGGTGCAGAGTCAGGCCTGAAACGCAGAGTGTTGAGGGGGAAGGAGTTGATAGGGGGTGTGAGGTGGGGGTGAGCGGAGCTGAAGTGTTCCTCTGGGTGTGTATAACTGGGGACAGGGCACAGAGGGAAGAGACGCATGGAACATATTAAAGCAGGGTTCAGTGAGAGGCCTCCACTTACGCTCCTGTAAGCCCCGACAAGCCTCCCTATGACACACACACACACACAGACAACATACCAACACCCAGTCATAGAGAGCGATGTTAAGTGAGGTGGTTATAACGTACAGCGCCTTCAGAAAGTATTCATACCCCTTGATTTATTTCACATTTTGTTGTGTTACAGCCTGAATTCAAAATTGATTAAATCATATTTATATTGTTTTTCTCACCTATCTACACACAATACCCTATAACGACACATTTTTGCTAATGTATTGAAAATGAAATACAGAAATATCAGTCAAAAGTACCAGTCAAAAGTTTGGACACACCGACACATTCAAGGGTTTTTCTTAATTTTTACTATTTTCTACATTGTAGAATAAAAGTGAAGACATCAAAACTATGAAATAACACATTTAAAATCATGTAGTGACCAAGAAAGTGTTAAACAAATTAAAATATATTTGAGATTTTAGATTCTTCAAAGTAGTCACCCTTTGCCTTGATGACAGCTTTGCACACTCTTGGCATTCTCTCAACCAGTTTCATGATGTAGTGACCTGGAATGCTTTCCCAACAGTTTTGAAGGAGTTTCCACATATGCTGAGCACTTCTAAAATGGACGAAACTGATTTTTACCCAATACCCCATAATGACAAAGAGAAAACATGTTTGAATTTTGTTTGCAAATGTATTGAAAATGAAATAAAGAAATATCTCATTTATATATACATAAGTATTCACACCTTGTAGAAGCACATTTGGCAGTGATTACAACTGGGAGTCATTCTGGGTAAGTCTCTAAGAGCTTTGCACACCTGGATTGTACATTATTTTTTAGAAAATTCTTCAGGCTCTGTCAAGTTGGTTGTTGATCATCGCTAGACAGCCATTTGGAAGTCTTGCCATACATTTTCAAGCTGATTTAATTCAAAAGTGTAGGCCACTCAGGAACATTCAATGTCATCTTGGTAAGCAACTGCAGTGTATATTTGGCCTTGTGTTACTGTCCTGCTGAAAGGTGAATTTGTCTCCCAGTGTCTGTTGGAAAGCAAACTGAACCAAGCTTTCCTCTAGGATTTTGCCAGTGCATATCTCTATTCCGTTTCTTTTTATACAAAAAACTCCCTAGCTCTTGCCGACGACAAGCATACCCATAACATGATGCAGCCACCACTATGCTTGAAAATATGAAGAGGGATACTCAGTGATGTGTTGTGTTAGATTTGCCCAAAACATAACACTTTGTATTCAGGACAAAAAGTTAATTGTTTTGCCACATTTTTTTGTGGTATTACATTAGTGCCTTGTTGCAAACAGGGTGCATGTTTTTATAATATTTTTATTCTACAGCCATTAAACGCTGTAACTGTTTTAAAGTCACCATTGGCCTCATGGTGACATCTCTGAGCTGTTTCCTTCCTCTCCAGCAACTGAGCTAGGAAAGATGCCTGAATCTTTGTAGTGAGTGGGTGTATTGATACACCAAAGTGCAATTAATAACTTCACCATACTCAAAGGGATATTCAATGTCTGCTTTTTTAAATTTTGACCCATCTACCAATAGGTGCCCTTCTTTGTGAGGTATTGGAAAACCTCCCTGGTCTTTGTGGTTGAATCTGTGTCTGAAATTCAATACTCGACTGAGGGACCTTACAGATAATTGTATGTGTGGGGTAAAAAGATGAGGTAGTCATTCAAAAATCATGTTAAACACTATTATTGCACACAGAGTGAGTCCATGCAACTTAGTATGTGACCTTACTCTAACTTATTTAGGCTTGCCATAACAAAAGGTTTGAATACTTATTGACTCAAGACATTTCAGCTTTTCATTTTGAATTAATTTGCTAAAATGTCTACAAACATAATTTCACTTTGGCATTATGGGTTATTGTATGTAGGCCAGTGACACAACATCTCATTTTAATACGTTTTAAATTCAGGCTCTAACACAACAAAATGTGGAAAAAGTCAAGGGGTGTGAATACTTTGTGAAGGCACTGTATGTGATTTGGATCTGAGATGTTTACTTATCACGCCTCGACAGACAACATGTTTCCAGGCAGGGAAACTTTGGATGCTTAGGAAATCACTGAGTCACATTCCTGTCTGCAATCAATCAGCCGCTACCTCATATAACCAGCGGCGTAGGTAGAAATTGCTGTGTGGCTGGGCATACATTTTCCAGCAGAAATACAGCAAAAATACCCAGACATATTTAAGTAAACATGAGTGCAATCACATTGCATCATTTAACACATAACACAGAATACATTTGACCAAAAAAAACTATAATTTCCCTTGACAAACAAGCCCTAGACTATTACCAAGTAGGCAGCGCAAATGCGCAACTACACAACCGCTTACAACACTGCTGACAAAACAGGCCGACCGTCTGAGTCCACGTCAGACAGTAAACAAACATAATGAAATGCACAACATGTCTATCAACAACATATTGAGAGAGAGAGAGAGAGATTATACAGCAGCAGACAAGTGCAGTGATAAAATGGGAAAAAATTATACTGTCACAAAATACAGATAATGGATGAAGTGTTCAGTCCAAACTCATGAAATAATCAACATATTATCAGATCAGATCTGCCACTCACACTCAAAGCATCGATCTACAGTACAGGCACCACAGGTGGATTCCAGGACCATGGTCAGCGCATCGGCCAGACACCAGCTCGGCACTGGATTGGAATATGCGCAAACAGCTTATTGCACAAAGAAGCAAGCAGGAATAGAAAGCCCTGAAAGTGTTTTCATTAAGCCCAAAAGTGCACACTTTTTGCCATATATAAACAGACACACATGTTACAATACAAACACTTTAGGCCTATCTTGATGAAGTGAATAGCTCACTTTGAATAAGCAAATGCTATTCTACAGGCATTCAGGCATGAAAAATGAAATCATTAAACATAATACCACGGTGGGTGGAATACACTAGCTCACTTGAATCATCTAACATAAACCTGGCCTACCAAAGTAGGCGTGAAAACATGAACACATCATACATAGCCTCATATCATGCAGGGTATGAACACAGTAGCTCATTTTTTATTAAACACATATAGGCCTGGCCTACCAATGCAGGCATGAAAACATTATGCTAAATCATAAATAAACAGTATTCAGGCATACCTTTCTTGTGTGTTTCACGTTTTACAGTACAAGGCATAGACACCTAAGCTTGGTGTTGAAAATTATTTAATTATAGTCCAGAGTCACTGAGTTCCCTTTCAAAGGACAACAGGGCTAGATTGTTGATATGTGCAGTCAGCATTCAAGATCTGCTGGATGTTTTGATACGGCCTGTAGAGGAGAATAGTCTCTCAACAGTACATGAAGTCATAGGAGGGTGATGATGGCACTTAGTAGTCTATTGATGTTAGGGAAAATGTCAGGACTGCAGCTGTCCAAAATGTCAATTTATTTTATTTATTGATTTATTTCACCTTTATTTAACCAAGTAGGCAAGTTGAGAACAAGTTCTCATTTACAATTGCGACCTGGCCAAGATAAACAAAGGAGTTTGACACATATAACAACACAGTTACACATGGAGTAAAACAAACATACAGTCATTAATACAGTAGAAAAATAAGTCTATATACAATGTGAGCAAATGAGATGAGATAAGGGAGGCCATGGTGGCCTCAAAAAAAACCATGGTGGCGAAGTAAATACAATATAGCAAGTACAACACTGGAATGGTAGATTTGCATTGGAGGAATGTGCAAAATAGAAATAGAAATAATGGGGTGCAAAGGAGCAAAATAAATAAATAAATACAGTAGGGGAAGGGGTAGTTGTTTGGGCTCAATTATAGATGGGCTATGTACAGGTGCAGTAATCTGTGAGCTGCTCTGACAGCTGGTGCTTAAAGCTAGTGAGGGAGATAAGTGTTTCCAGTTTCAGAGATTTTTGTAGTTCGTTCCAGTCATTGGCAACAGAGAACTGGAAGGAGAGGCGGCCAAAGGAGGAATTAGTTTTGGGGGTGACCAGTGAGATATACCTGCTGGATCGCATGCTACAGGTGGGTGCTGCTATGGTGACCAGCGAGCTGAGATAAGGGGGGACTTTACCTAGCAGGGTCTTGTAGATGACCTGGAGCCAGTGGGTTTGGCGATGAGTATGAAGCGAGGGCAGGCCAACGAGAGCATACAGGTCGCAGTGGTGGGTAGTATATGGGGCTTTGGTGACAAAACGGATGGCACTCTGATAGACTGGATCCAATTTATTGAGTATGGTATTGAAGGCTATTTTGTAAATGACATCGCCGAAGTCGAGGATCGGTAGGATGGTCAGTTTTACGAAGGTATGTTTGGCAGCATGAGTGAAGGATGCTTTGTTGCAAAATGGGAAGCCAATTCTAGATTTAACTTTGGATTGGAGATGTTTGATGTGAGTCTGGAAGGAGAGTTTACAGTCTAACCAGACACCTAGGTATTTGTAGTTGTCCACATATTCTAAGTCAGAACTGTCCTGAGTTGTGATGCTGGATGGGCGAGCAGGTGCAGGCAGCGATCGGTTGAAGAGCATGCATTTAGTTTTACTTGTATTTAAGAGAAGTTGGAGGCCACGGAAGGACAGTTGTATGTCAATAAGGGATGGGAATTCCCGACCTCCCCCGGCTTTCGAAGCAGTTGCTGAATAAACATGGTTAATTCAACATCCTCAACAGAGATATTATAGTGATAGGTGATTGGCGATTCACAGAGCTCTGCTTTGATCTTGCGCAATAGTAGGGAGGCTGCCGTCCCAAGCAGCTCATGTTGAATGTCTGGACTCATGAGTCTATCGTCTTCGGACAGCTGCTCTAGACGATTTTGAATTTTTGGATCATATTTGGATAACAAATTGCACATTTTCTAAAAGTTGCCCTTGTTAAGGGCCTCTTCACTCTCCCTATGTCCACATAGTGCTTCAGTTGAAGTCGGACGTTTACATACACCTTAGCAAAATACATTTAAACTCAGTCTTTCACAATTCCTGACATTTAATCCTCGTAAAAATCCCCTGTCTTAGGTCAGTTAAGATCAACATGTGAAATGTCAGAATAATAGTAGAGAGAATGATTTATTTCAGCCTTTATTTCTTTCATCACATTCCCAGTGGGTCAGAAGTTTACATACACTCAATTAGTATTTGGTAGCATTACCTTTAAATTGTTTAACTTGGGTCAAACTTTCCGGGCAGCCTTCCACAAGCTTCCCACAATAAGTTGGGTGAATTTTGGCCCATTTCTCCTGACAGAGCTGGTGTAACTGAGTCAGGTTTGTAGGGCTCCTTGCTCGCACACGCTTTTTCAGTTCTGCCCACAGAATTTCTATAGGATTGAGGTCAGGACTTTGTGATAGCCACTCCAATAACTAGACTTTGTTGTCCTTAAGCCATTTTGCCACAACTTTGGAAGCCAGCTTGGGGTCATTGTCCATTTGGAAGACCCATTTGCAACCAAACTTTAACTTCATGACTGATGTTTTGAGATGTTGCTTCAATATATCCACATAATTTTCCTTCCTCATGACGCCATCTATTTTGTGAAGTGCACAAGTCCCTTCTGCAGCAAAGTAACACCACAACATGATGCTGCCAACCCCATGCTTCACAGTTGGGATGGTGTTCTTCGGCTTGCAAGACTCACCCTTTTTCCTCCAAACATAACAATCGTCAATATGGCCAAACAGTTCTATTATTGTTTCATCAGACCAGAGGACATTTCTCCAAAAAGTACGATCTTTGTCCCCATGTGCAGTTGCAAACCATAGTCTGTCTTTTTTATGGCGGTTTTGGAGCAGTGGCTTCTTCCTTGCTGAGCAACCTTTCAGGTTATGTCAATACGGGACTCATTTTACCGGGATATAGATACTTTTGTACCTGTTTCCTCCAGCATCTACACAAGGTACTTCGCGGTTGTTCTGGGATTAGTTTGCACTTTTCGCACCAAAGTACGTTCATCTCTAGGAGACAGAATGCGTCTTCTTCCTAAATGGTATGACGGCTGTGTGGTCCCATGGTGTTTATACTTGGGTACTATTGTTTGTACAGATGAACGTGGTACCATCAGGCGTTTGGAAATTGCTCCCAAGGATGAACCAGACTTGTGGAGGTTTACAATTATTTTCCTGAGGTCTTGGCTGATTTCTTTTGATTTCCCCATGATGTGAAGAAAAGCGGCACTGAGTTTGGAGGTAGGCCTTGAAATACATCCACAGGTACACCTCCAATTGACTCAAATAATGTCAATTTGCCTATGAGAAGCGTCTAAAGCCATAACATAATTTTCTGGAATTTTACAAGCTGTGTCACTTGTGTCGTGCACAAAGAATATGTTCTAACCGACTTGCCAAAACTATAGTTTGTTAACAAGAAATGTGTGGAGTGGTTGAAAAACAAGTTTTAATGACTCCAACCTAAGTATATGTAAACTTCCGACTTCAACTGTATGTCCTGTTTAGCGCATAACATAACAATGTCCAGAACCACTTTGACATGATCACGATTCTTCTCTACAAATGATTTTTCATTGATCACTTTTGGTTGTGTGGGTGGGTCGTCCAACTGCAGACAAATCCACAGGTGGACTCGTGATGACATGCTCACCGTGATGAGGCGGGCCTGGGGATGGTGAGCTAGCTGTGCTGTGGAAGTCAATGCAGTAGCCATACTAACCTCCTCATGGGATCACAAGCTAGCCTACTAAAGGGCGACTGAAGGATTGGGCTCGGCCGATGGAGGTAGAGCAGGTGTTGTGTCTTCATCCTCCAACAGTGGCTATTTAAAAAAGCGCATGAGTGAACTTTGTTTTGCCATAACTTGTGACTAGCTAGCGTTAGTTTGCATTAGCAACGAACTGCAGAGGGTTAAAAAAAAAAATTGCACAGTTAGCTAGTAGGTACGTGTGTGTGTGTGTGGGGGGGGGGGGGGGGGGGGGTACAACCAATTAGATCCCAGGACCCTACTGGTGCATTTTTACAAATTTCTGATTAGTTCGGAGACAACACAAACAACAAATCAAATGCATTTATTTCATTTATATATTTTAAGCCAGCCTGATTGGGTGGACTAGTGTTCAATCTGGCAAGGCCTCTGCTCAGCCTGACCCTGCCGTGGCTTCGCCTCTACAGACCACCCAACCCACCCTGACTGGAAAAAACATGCCCCTTCCCAGAGGTACAGTGAGAACACCAACAGGAAATGTGAATTATTATGTGGCTTATAATGTGTTTCAACTGCATTGGTCACTGTGGTGTGTTTCAGAGAGAGAGAACGAGAGGAGAGAGAGAGAGAGAGAGAGAGAGAGAGAGAGAGAGAGAGAGAGAGAGGAGACAGAGAGGGGGAAAGAGAGGAGACAGAGAGGGGGAAAGAGAGGAAACAGAGAGGGGGAAAGAGAGGAGACAGAGAGGGGGAAAGAGAGGAAACAGAGAGGGGGAAAGAGAGGAAACAGAGAGAGGAGAGTTTAGTGTGATGAAACCCTTTAATACATCACAGACCTGGGCTGGCTGGAGGAGACGAGACCCACGAAAGAGAGAGAGGAGAGAGTGTCAGCTCTGAGAGAAAGAGCAGGCGTAGGAGGATGACCCATAGCGTGACATCAGGCCATTAAAGTAAAGGTAGGAACCAGTGCTCTGTTTAAAACAGGAATGAGGGATACAAAAAAAGGATGATTTTGGCACTGGGAACCCAACGGTATGGGATAGCACTCTATCTAGCCCACTCTGTCTCATTATAGTGGCTACCTCAACAGCACTTTGCTCAGTGACAATGTGGTGAATTCATTACTGATCGAGGTCCTCTCCTCTGGCCAGGTATTCAGAGATGCTAGAGGGGACATGGTGTTTCTCCAGACGACAGGGATACAGATCTATCATGAAGCTAAATGTAGCTAGAATAGACATACAGTCTCATACAGTGCCTTCACAAAGTATTCACACCCCGTTACAGACTTAATTTAAAATTTATTAAATTGTGATTTTGTGTCACTGGCCTACACACAATATCCCATAATGTCAACGTGGATTTATACTTTAGGACATTTTTATAAATGAATTAAAAATGAAAAGCTGAAATGTCTTGAATCAATAAGTATTTAACCCCTTTGTTATGGCAAGCCTAATTATGTTCAGGAGTAAAAATGTGCGCAATAATAGTGTTTAACATGATTTTTGTATACCTCATCTCTGTACCCCACACATACAATTATCTGTAAAGTCCCTCAGTCGAGCATTGAAGTTCAAACAGATTCAACCACAAAGACCAGGGAGGTTTTCCAATGCCTCGCAAAGAACAGCACCTATTGGTAGATGGGTAAAAAAAATCTGACATTGAATATCCCTTTGAGCATGGTAACTTCTTATGACTGGGGGCAGTATTGAGTAGCTTGGATGAATAAGGTGCCCAGAGTAAACTGCCTGCTACTCAGGCCCAGTTGCTAATATATGCATATTATTAGTAGATTTGAATAGAAAACACTCTGAAGTTTCTAAAACTGTTTGAATGATGTATGTGAGTATAACAGAACTCATATGGCAAGCAAAAACCGGAGAAAAAATCCAACCAGGAAGTGGGAAATCTGAGGTTTGTAGGTTTGCCTATCCAATATACAGTGTCTATGGGGTCATGTTGCACTTCCTAAGGCTTCCACTAGATGTCAACAGTCTTGAGAAACTTGTTTGATGCTTCTACTTTGAAGGAGGGGGGAATGGGGGCTGTTTGAGTCAGGGCTCTGGCAGAGTGCCACGAGCTCACTCAGGCACGCCCCCGTGAGAGTTAGCTGCGTTCCATCGCATTTCTACAGACAAAGGAATTCTCCGGTTGAAACATTATTGAAGATGTATGATAAAAACATCCTAAAGATTGATTCTATACTTCGTTTGACATGTTTCTACGAACTGTAATATGACTTTCCGTCTGAACTTTCGCCTGGACTTGCCCGCGCGTCGTGAGTTTGGGTTGTGTACTAAACGCGCGAACAAAAAGGAGGTATTTGGACATAAATGATGGACTTTATCGAACAAATCAAACATTTATTGTGGAACTGGGATTCCTTGGAAGTGCATTCTGATGAAGATCATCAAAGATAAGTGAATATTTATAATACTATTTCTGATTTCTGTTGACTCCACAACATGGCGGATATCTGTATGGCTTGTTTGGGCTCTGAGCGCTGTACTCAGATTATAGCATGGTGTGCTTTTTCAGTAAAGTTTTTTTGAAATCTGACACAGCGGTTGCATTAAGGAGAAGTGGATCTAAAATGCCATGCATAACACTTGTATCTTTTAGCAATGTTTATATTGAGTATTTCTGTAAATTGATGTGGCTCTCTGTGTCACGCCCTGACCATAGATTGCTTTGTATGTTTCTATGTTTTGTTTGGTCAGGGTGTGGTGTGGGTGGGCATTCTATGTTGTATGTCTAGGTTGTCTATTTCTGTGTTTGGCCTAGTATAGTTCCCAATCAGAGGCAGGTGTCATACGGAACTGTCTCGGTCGTTTGTCGGTTTATTGTTTTTTTGTTCATTGTTCAAGTATTCTTATTAAAATGGATACTTACCACGCTGCGCATTGGTCCTCCTCTTATCATTCCACCGACGAGCGTTACACTCTGCAAAAACACCAGATGTTTTGGAACTACTGAACATAACGCGCCAATCTAAACTGAGATTTTTGGATATAAATATGAACTTTATCGAACAAAACATACATGTATTGTGTAACATGAAGTCCTATGAGTCTGATGAAGATCAGCAAAGGTCAGTGATTCATTTGATCTCTATTTCTGCTTTTTGTGACTCCTCTCTTTGGCTGGAAAAATAGCTGTGTTTTTCTGTGACTAGGTACTGACCTAACATAATCGTTTGAGGAATTATAATTAGGAGATTTCTGTTGTTTTGAATTTGGCGCCCTGCACTTTCACTGGCTGTTGTCAAATCGATCCCGTTAACGGGATCTCAGCCATAAGAGTTAATTACACTTTGAATGGTGTACCAATACACCCAGTCACTACAAAGATACAGGCTTCCTTCCTAACTTAGTTGCCGGAGAGGAAGTAAACCGGCCAGGGATTTCACCATGAGGCCAATGGGGACTAAAATAGTTACAGAGTTTAATGGCTATGATAATCCATCCTCACTGAGAAAAGTGAGGATGGATTAACAACATTGTAGTTACTCCACAATACTAACCTAAATGACAGAGTGAAAAGAAGGAAGCCTGGACAGAATAAAATACTCCAAAACATGCCTCCCGTTTGCAATAAGACACACCTCCCATTGGCAATAGACACTAAAATAAAACTGCAAACAATGTGGCAAAGAAATGAACTATATCAAATCAAATCAAATTGTATTTGTCACATGCGCCGGTCTACACCTGTAGATCTTTCACTTTCATAAAATGCTTACTTACTTACTAAGCCCTTAACCAACAATGTAATTTTAAGAAAAATAAGTGTTAAGAAAGTATTTACTAAAATAAACTGAAGTAAAAAAAAAAGAAAGAAATAAAGAAAAATAAGAGGAAAATCCAACAATAAAATGACAGTAGTGAGGCTACATAGAGGTGGTACCGGTTAGTCAAGGTAATTGAGGTAATATGTACATGTAGGTAGAGGTAAAGTGACTATGCATAGATAATAAACAGAGAGCAGCAGCGTAAAAATGGGGGGTGGACAATGCAAATAGTCTGTGTAGCCATTTGATTAGCTGTTCAGGAGTCTTATGGCTTGGGGGTAGAAGCTGTTAGGAAGCCTTCTGGACCTAGACTTGGCGCTCCGGTACCGCTTGCCATGCAGAGAGAACAGCCTATGGCTAGGGTGGCTGGAGTCTTCCTCTGACACGGCTTTGTATAGAGGTCCAGGATGACAGTAAGCTTGGCCCCAGTGACGTACTGGGCCATACACACTACCCTCTCTCGCCCTCCGACCGCGAGCAGTTGCCATACCAAGCGGTGATGCAACCAGTCTCTCGATGGTGCAGCTGTAGAAGTTTTTGAGGATCTGAGGATCCATGCCAAATCTGTTCAGTCTCCTGAGGAGGAATAGGCTTTGTCGTGCCCTCTTCACGACTGTCTTGGTGTGTTTGGACCATGATAGTTCGTTGGTGATGTGGACACCAAGGAACTTGAAGATCTCAGCCTGCTCCACTACAGCCCCGTCAATGAGAATGGGGGAGTGCTCGGTCCTCCCTTTCCTGTAGTTCACAATCATCTCCTTTGTCTTGATCACGTTGAGGGAGAGGTTGTTGTCCTGGCACCACACCGCCAGGTCTCTGACCTCCTCCCTATAGGCTCATCGTTGTCGGTGATCAGGCCTACCACTGTTGTGTCATGCCTGGCCATGCTGTCATGGGTGAACAGGGAGTACAGGAGGGGACTGAGCACGCACCCCTGACAGCCCATCAGGAAGTCCAGGATTGCAGAGGGGGGTGTTTAGTCCCAGGGTCCTTAGCTTAGTGATTAGCTTTGAGGGCACTATGGTGTTGAACGCTGAGCTATAGTCAATGAATAGCATTCTGCCGTAGGTGTTCCTTTTGTCCAGGTGGGAATTTGTGGATCTGTTGGGGAGGTCTGCAAATTGGAGTGGGTCTAGGGTGTCTGGGATAATGGTGTTAATGGCCCTGAATACAAAATGTTATGTTTGGGGCAAATACAACACAACACATCACTGAGTACCACTCTTCATATTTTCAAGCATGGTGATGGCTGCAACCTGTTATGGGTATGCTTGTCATCGACAAGGAAGGGAGTGTTTTAGGATGAAAAGAAACGGAATAGATCTATGCACAGGAAAACTCCTAGAGGAAAACCTGGTTCAGTCTGCTTTCCAACAGACAAATTCATCTTTCAGCAGGACAATAACCTCAAACACAAGGGCAAATATACACTGGAGTTTAGTGGAGGCTGCTGACGGGAGGACGGCTCATAATAATGACTGGAAAGCAGTGAATGGAATGGCATCAAACACCTGGAAACCATGAAAGAAACCACGTGTTTATGTATTTGATACCATTCCACATATTCCGCTCCAGCCATTACCATGAGCCCGTCCTCCCCACTTAAGGTGCCCCCAACTTCCTGTGCAGGAGTTCCTTATCAAGACAACTGTCGTGTCTTAGCATCATTAAACTGAAGATGAATCTTTATAAAAAATTCTCTGTAATTATTATTACGTGATTAAACTACTTAATCATGTAACTGTAATTAACTAGGAAGTTGGGGCACCAAGGAAAATATTCAGATTACAAAGTTATAATTTTCCTTATATAACTTTCAGATATTTTAATATATAACACAAGTCTTCTGATTAATGAATGATTCTTTACCTCACGTTAGTCTCATTCCAAACGTCGTAAATTGTTGGTTATCTGCAGGAACCCAGTCTTCACTATGAGTCATCAATACATCAATTGTCTTAAATCATTTATTTACTAAGTAAGTAATCACAGAAAGACATAAATAAACAGTAGATATGGTTACAAGGAAATGATAGGGGAATGTGCACTAGTGGGCTAAACCGGCATCGCGGCTTGGTGGACAAAAGGGAAGTGGGGGCCGACTGAGATAAGACACCAAAGTTGATAATTATAACAACTGAAATGCTAATCGTTTGCACATGAACGCTCACTCATTCGGGAATAATTGCAATCAATATATATATTTACGCTCAGTGTGTCGTCCTGATCTTGAAAAGTTTGTTTCTGTTGTAGTTTGTCCGCCCTCTCTCTCTCTGCCGTGGTTAGAATGGATAGTTCAGAGTGACATTCAGCGATGTTGTTATAGAATAGATGTTTCAGCGGTTGTCGGTCTTCGCGTTCAATGATACCGAATTCCTATCTGCAGACTAGTAATTAATATCAAAGACTTGTTCTTATTGTGTCGGTATCGATAGTCTAAGAGTTTAACCACGTGGGATGGTTAAAAGATTCAGCAATCTACTCAAACCTTATTTCCCTCTGTGATAGAGGTACTGGTCTGGTCTCAAACCTTATCCCTCTCGTTATCGAGGTAAGCTGGTCTGAAGATAAAACCCAAGTGGGGGTTTTATTCAGAGGAGCAGAAAGGGCCGGTCCCATGATGCCAGGTCCTGACTGTGCCCCTGGGGGCGTGCCAATGACTTAGTGAAACTTTAAACAGAAATACAATTCTCTCACATTAACATCATTACATAGCATCACATAATTTCACAAATAGTTTCATCTTTACTCATTCATTTTGTACAACAATTAGATGTAAGCCTCATACTTGAGACTCTTGTATAAACAGGGTTATGGTAATGTGGCTGTATTGTCTCTCATGAGTTTCACAAAATTGTACCAAATGGACCAGTTTGTAGCTGGATACTTCAACAACCTTTTATACATTCTCCAGAACATGAATATTGTTCCGTTCTCATGTGGAAGAATTTCCTTTATTCTCTCTTATTAAACTCACTCTCTCCATACTGTCTGGCCATGAGGCAGGATTCTCCTCCAGGAATTTATGACCTGAGGTCGCAGCAGCCTAGGTGTAGGAGAGAGAGGGGGATGGTGCAGAGGGAGGGGGAATAGTGCTCGCTGTACCCAAAGAGGGCAACGTCATGACACAACATTGAATGTTTCTGAGTGGCCTAGTTACAGTTTTGATTTACAGTACCAGTCAAAAGTTTGAACACACCTACACATTCAAGGGTTTTTCTTTATTTTTATTATTTTCTACACTGTAGAATAATAGTGAGGACATCAAAACTAAGAAATAACACATATGGAATCATGTAGTAACCAAACAAGTGGTAAACAAATCAACATACTGTATATTTTATATTTGAGATTCTTCAATAAGCCACCCTTTGCCTTGATGACAGCTTTGCACACTCTTGGCATTCTCTCAACCAGCTTCATGAGGTAGTCACCTGGAATGCATTTAATTTAACATGTGTTGTGACAAGGTAGGTGTGGTATAGAGAAGTTAGCCCTATTTGGTAAAAAACCAAGTCCATATTATGGCAAGAACAGCTCAAATAAAAAAGAGAAACAACAGTCCATCATTACTTTAAGAGATGAAGGTCAGTCAATGCGGAAAATTTGAAGAACTTTGAAGTGCAGTCACAAAAACCATCAAGCTCTATAATGAAACTGGCTCTCATGAGGACCGCCACAGGAAAGGAAGACCCAGAGTTACCTCTGCTGCAGAGGATAAGTTAATTAGAGTTACCAGCCTCAGAAATCGGCAATTAACTGCACCTCAGATTGCAGCCCAAATAAATGCTTCACAGAGTTCAAGTAACAGATACATCTCAACATCAACTGTTCAGAGGAGACTGCGTGAATCAGGCCTACATTGTCGAATTGCTGCAAAGATACCACTACTAAAGGACACCAATAATAAGAAGAGACTTGCTTGGGCCAAGAAACACGAGCAATGGTCTGATGAGTCCAAATTTGAGATTTTTGTTTCCAACCGCCATGTCTTTGTGAGACGCAGAGTAGGTGAACGGATGAGCTCCGCATGTGTGGTTCCCACCGTGAAGCATGGAGGAAGAGGTGTGATGGTGTGGCGGTGCTTTGCTGGTGACACTGTCAGTGATTTATTTGGAATTCAAAGCACACCAGCATGGCTACCACAGCATTCTACAGCGATACGCCATCCCAATCTGGTTTGCGCTTAGTGGGACCATCATTTGTTTTTCAACAGGACAATGACCCAAAACACACCTCCAGGCTGTGTAAGGGCTATTTGGCCAAGAAGGAGAGGTATGGAGTGCTGCATCAGATGACCTGGCCTCCACAATCACCTGACCTCAACCCAATTGTGAACGTTTGGGAGGAGTTGGACCGCAGAGTGAAGGAAAAGCAGCTAACAAGTGCTCAGCATATGTGGGAACTCCTTCAAGACTGTTGGAAAAGCATTCCAGGTGACTACATTATGAAACTGGTTGAGAGAATGCCAAGAGTGTGCAAAGCTGCCATCAAGGCAAAGGGTGGCTACTTTGAAGAATCTAAAATCTAAAATATATTTTGATTTGTTTACCATTTTTCTGGTTACTACATGATTCCATATGTGTTCTTTCATAGTTTTGATGTCTTCACTATTATTCTACAATGTACTAAAAATGAAAATACTAAAAATAAAGAAAAACCCTGTGTAGGTGTGTCCAACTTTTGACTGGTACTTTTGACTGATGTAACACAACAAAATGTGGAATAAGCCAAGGGGTATGAATACTGAAGGCACTGTAGGCTTCCACAGACTTGGACCCAGATGACCCCAAAATATATATCCAGTAGCTACAGTCATCACTAGCTACCCACGCCTCACTCCACATCTATGTTTGGCCCTTTCTCTCCGCCTCACTGGGTTCTACCCTCAGCCTCTGTTCTGGACAGTGTATAATAGTCTAAGTGGTTCTGGATAGCAGAGGGCAATTTAGTCATTAAGCAGCCAATTAAGTCATTAGAGCAGTGGTTGGTTGGTTAGCCGTCTGCCCGCCCTCCCCTCTGCCCGCCTGCCAACAGATATCCTGTCTGATACCTGTTGCCAGTTTTCCACATATTTGTACTAGGAGTCGTACAAGGCTTGACGTCATTCTCTAACTTCACTCGAAAAGAGGATGGATGTTGTACGTCTACCAGTGTTTCCTTTGGAGTGTTTTTTTCCTGAACATTATAACAACATTGTATCAATGTAGTAGCAGCGTCTTAGTCCCAACCATAGAAGCAATACTGTAGGAGAGGCCCTGTGTTTGCACTACAGTATATTTTCCTAGTCTCCTCTTCTATTCTGTGTGTGCAGATACAGGTGTGTACAGTTAAGCAGTGGGACAAGGAGAACCCCAGGACATGGAGAGAAAAAGAGCGAGGGAGACAAAGGGAGGGAGCATGGAGCCAGAAGAAGCCAGGAGGTTAGGGAGCAGAGCAGAGAGCAGAGGAGATTACTGTTTTTTCCATCACTCGTCATCATTCCCTGCGGACAAAGGAGCGCTCCAGACCCATCCTTACACGTCAGCCATGGAATGTAAATATTTGAATATAGACTGGTAAGATACCTAATTCCTCCCTTTAAATATGCATTATTTATATGACGGCGTCCAATGAACACAATGAGAAGTGTTCTGTCATGATTTGACATGACACCCGGGTGATGTGTTTTGAACACAGCTCGTCTTCGTCGGTGATCTCCCTGACCCTGTCGCGACAAGGGAGATCTTAATTTCCCTGGTCACACAGAGTACCATCTCAGAGTATCATCTTCACCCCATACCATTAAACCAGAGAAACAAAACTCTGATTGAAATAGACGTCTCTGTCACAATGCACCACCGGGCACCTCCTTGCCACCATGACTCCTGCTGAGGAGAAACTAGATTTGCCCCTGCTAAGGTGACAATACAACTGCGGAGACTTGGGAGTGTGTGTGTGTGTGTGTGTGGGTGTGTGCACTTCTGCGTGTTCATGAATGTGTGTGTGGGTGGAACCAACTATATAGCCCTCCCTCTCCAGATCACAGTGAAAATAGCCCAGTAACCCAGCCTGTTCTGTTCTGGGGCCCCTGAGAGTTCAGCTTCTCACCCACAGACTGCAGTCTCCTCACGGATTCTACTCACGGCCCACTGCTCCGCCAACACCCACCTCTAACCCTCGCTCAGGGTTAGAGGTGGGTCACAGCTGTGATGTCATCTCCCCCCGACAAGGGCCTGTGCCTCGGCTGCAATGTGACCCAGAGTAAATAAATACGGGTATTTATACACCAGGCCAGACGCTGAAAGGCAGAGAGAGACGCAGGCAGCAGAAGGTCTGGTCTAGATGTAGATATAGAAGTAACGCACTGAGTCGAGGGAGTGGGAGGGAGAAGGTTGTGTGGTTGTTGTTGACTCTCTCACAAAGGTCGGTGACACCCCTCTAGACGGCCTGGCTTTCCACAGGTTCCCCCTCGGTACAGATAGTATGCCTTTGGAGAGGGTTTGGTGCTGGCTGGCCCACCCAGCTGTCGGCCTGCATCGCCCTTCATAGCTCTGGAGATGAAACATGCTCTCCCTCTGCCTTTGTTTCCACAGCCTCACTGCTGCCTCAATGCTGCTGCACACAGAAACCAAAGTGTTATCAGGTCTGTGAGAGCTCCAAAGCTCTGTCTGTAGGGCCCAGCGCCAACCTCTCAGGGCCCAGCAGCCCAGCGTCCACACTGGCCTGGCCCCTGTACCACCACCTCATCCACCGAGCTGCCACAGGATGCACTACTCAACAAGGGGGGGTGGACTTTTTATCAGTTACACCTCTCATCCGGACAGATTACTTTCTGTGAGGTCAGGGTACCCAGAGCGATGGCTGAGCCAGTGACGCCACTCTGTCCCCATGCTGAGAAGCCGAAGGGCAGGGAGGGAAGAGGAGGCTGAGTAGGGCTAGCCCATGCCCCAGGTCAAGCTACACAGTTCTAGGTCACTGACTGTGCAGAGGCCAGGTGCCTATGAAAAGCTTATGGCAGATGACGAATCACCACCCTTTATGTTTCGGAGACCCTCTTGGCGATGCGGGAGCAGCAAGTTACAGGATATTGTAAGCAGCTACTTTTATTGGGAAAAAATAATAATGTGGGCCGGCAGGATTTGGAACTGTTCCCAAGTCAGATCTCCCACTAGAGAAGTGGAGCTCATGTTTCAGATTAGGGTTTGCACTGACATGATGCACATCACTCTTTCCCTCCTCTCCCTCCCTCGTTTTCCCTCACTCTCTCTTGCGCTTTTCTTCTCTCTCTCTCTCTCTCTCTCTCTCTCTCTCTCTCTCTCTCTCTCTCTCTCTCTCTCGCTCTCTCTCTCTCTCTCTCTCTCTCTCTCTCTCTCTCTCTCTCTCTCTCTCTCTCTCTCTCTCTCTCTCTCTCTCTCTCTCTCTCTCTCTCTCTCTCTCTCTCTCTCACTTTTTTCAGTCTATCTGACCTCATCTTTGTTCCAATCAACCATATAGAGAGATCCAATCAACCATAGTGTTCAAATTATTTCTCAAATTATAATAATTGACTATAATTGTTTCCATGTCACTTTCACTTCAGGCTTTGAACTTATTTCATACAATAAAAAAAAAGGCGGGGGGGGGGGGTTCGAGCTCAAAAGTCCAAAAGTCCATTCTACTACACAGTTTAACTCAAGTTATTCATTATCCAGATTTTATGAAAATAACCTCCAACAACACAACAATACACCTGCCTCATAAAACGGTCTGTTCCCAGGAACAACAGAAAGGAAGGCAGTCCTCCAACACTTTGTATTGGTGATTTACTCAAGTTTTCATTGGATATAAGTCAAAATTGGCTATATCGTAAAAATGTATTAAAACAAAAATGTGCTTTTTGGTCTTAATTTAAGGTCAGGGTTAGGCATAAGTTTAGCACTGTGGTTAAGGTTAGGGTTAAGGTTAGTTTTCAAATCAGATTTTACGAAGAGAAATTGTAGAAATAGGCGAGGTTATGACTTTGTGGCTGTGGTAACTAGTGACGACCAAATAACAGGAATGACACTTAGAGTTGTAATGGTAGAGTATTAGCTTCAGGTATGGTCATTAGAAACTACCCCTTATATTATCACTGTATTCTGTATACTACTAAATTGAGAAGCAGTGCATGCCTTGACTTTGCAACATTGCTCCGATGTAGGGCAGTTGTGTTCCAGATTCCTACGAATGTGCAAGGCAACTGTGTGTGCGTTTTTGGTTTTACTATCCTTGTGGGGACCAGAAGTGGGGACATTTCATCGGTACCCACAAGGAAAAAGGCTTTGGCTTAGGGCTTAGTTTTAGGGTTAGGAGTTAGGGTTAGGGGTTAGGATTAGGAGTTAGGGTTAGGGGTGAGGTTAACTGTTAGGGGTTAGGTTAACTGTTAGGGTTAGGAGTTAGGGTTAGGGGTGAGGTTAACTGTTAGGGTTAGGGTTAAGAGTTAGGTTAACCGTAAGGGTTAGGGGTTAGGGAAAGTAGGATGTGTGCGTGTGCGTGTGTGTTTGCTCTTTGACAGCGTAGTTAGGAGGTGCTGATGAAAGAGGAGAGGCTGTGTGGGGCCAGAGCCTCTCAAATTAGCGCAGGAGCCTCGTAGCCTGTCACATGGAGGCACAGGCACTCCGATATTCTGTTACACTGTGTGTGTGTGTGTGTGTGTGTGTGTGTGTGTGTGTGTGTGTGTGTGTGTGTGTGTGTGTGTGTGTGTGTGTGTGTGTGTGTGTGTGTGTGTGTGTGTGTGTGTGTGTGTGTGTGTGTGTCGCTCTCTGAGGACCAGAGAGCACACGGATGAGCAGAAATGACAGGGGAACATCCTCCCAGTCCTAGCTCATCAAAGACATACCTGGACCTCCCAGAGTTTGGAAAAATACACTCGAGTTGACCTCTGCCTAACCCTTCCTGGGCCATCTTTTATTTAGACCTCCATGTTGCCAATTCTCTAAAGCCCTTCCAAGGAGATGTAAAACAAGGATACTCCCTATGTTTATGTCATCAAGTAATTAGGCTATTCTGTCCATCTTTCAGTGTTAAGTTACAGAGCAAGATACTAGCAGTGGTAGTATCATGAGGACACAGACAGGCAGTCAGCCCAGGAAAAAGTGAGCTATCCCTCCCACACTTCCACCTTCACTAACTTATCACTTACATCTGTCATCCTGACACCTTGTCAGCTGATTCAGCTCTCATGTCTGTTTGTTTTGTAAGGCTCAGGAACATTCATAACTTTAAAACCATCTATAAAGCTTTGAAACATACCATTTTTAATACTATTTGTCTCCTCCCATTGTCATCTACATTCTCCACCATCTCCTCCCAAGACATGTCTCCCTTCCCCTAAATCCACAAACCCCCAGCCCCCAGCCGCCAACAAAATGAATCCAGCAATCATATATCCCCCACTCCAATGATCATGTCCAACCCCCACCCCCTCCATGTAGTATGGGACTTCTTACCTGGGAGAAGTTGAGTCCGTTGAGGGGGTGACACTGCTCCTCCACCCGCTCCACCGCTCCTGTCCTCTTCCCCATCCGGTCGGCCTCCTGGGCCAGGAACAGGTCCAGTACGGGGGTCCCCCGCGACCTCACGTCTGACTCCGTCAGAGAGTTGACCATCAGCATCACCCAGACAGGCCTCTTCCTCTCCCAGTTCCCTGCGATGGCGTTGAAGAGGTAGTCAGCGTACAGCCCCCGGCCCCGCTGGTCTGCCGTCATCCAGTAGGGCATCATGTGCTTAACGTAGTCCAGGTGGCGTTTGAGGCGGCGATATAGGTCCCGGGGCAGCAGGGTCTGCAGGTTCTCCCCGTGGGGCAGCAGCTGGCAGCTGGTCAGCTTGGAGATCGTCAGGGGGTCAGTCAGGTCCAGCTCGAAGAATACGTTGGCGCTGGTCTGGAAGGCCCGTTTGGAGACGTCTGGGATAAAGTCCCATACACGGGTGTAGGGAACATGGATGGTCCCGAAAAGATAGGATGGAGGGTAGGGAGCTGGGTGCTTCACTGTCCAGAGGAATGAGTTCATGTCACTTTGCTATGGGGGTGGAGGGGGGTTGAGGGGGAGGAGGGCGAGAAGAGGGAGATATTATGACTTAGGAATACAGTAACATAACCTTCTGAGTTAAGGCTATCTACAATAGTACATTTGAAACTACATTTTGTGATTAAGAGATTCAAAACAGCCTTTTAAGTACATCTGGCTGAGATACAGGTCAATGCAATAGAATCTGATGAAATGTCATCTCCAGATAAAGACAGGGGCACAATGAAACCATGTTAACTAGCTTCCACTGTGCTGTACTATGCTGCTCTCTGTCTGTCTGCTGTTCTGAGGCAGCGAGTTTATAGTGAAGCTTTCTCCGTGTAAACAGACCCCAGTGTATTGCCGAGGTGCATAGCTGTGCTGCCAATGCCTCTGTGGAACTGGAAAGCTTTTCAACGGTTGTTACAGCAGTATAAACATAATGAACCATATGAAACTGATGCAATCCACCTATCTGGCATATTCTTTCCTTGAGGAATATTTTTGTTGTTGCAAAATTCATTGGAACAGATAGCCTACACAAACATCAAAATGCACACACATGGGCCTTTGATTAAAATGTGGTCAGACGTGGCTAATATATCTGGTTTACTAAACACTATACAATTCTGATCAAATGGAAGAAGGACTGTGCATGTGTCTATTACTTCCAGTTCATTAACATTCCAGGGATTTCATAGGGGTCAATTAAGCCCTGTTTCCAAAAACACTCATAGACCATAGCTCTGCAAAACATCATGCAAATCACTGAGATGCTGTTATGACGGGAATGAGGAAAAATGTAAACAAGCAACATAACTATGAAATGATCAAAGTGGCTATCAAAGTAGCTCTTAGATAGATGTATGCATTGTACAACAAACTCTAACTATGGACAAACTATTGTTTTGTGAAATGCTTGCTTCTGTTCAAATGTATCTATTTTCATTGGAGTTAACAGTATAGTACACTGACATTGGAGTTAACAGTATAGTACACTGACATTGGAGTTAACAGTATAGTACACTGACATTGGAGTTAACAGTATAGTACACTGACATTGGACCAAAGAGAACTCCCCGTCAGTGTTATTAAACCAAATGGAAAGCCTGGTCTATGGGAGAGGAAGAAATTAAATAGAAGCATTTGGTAGGCTTAGTAGTGCATATAATGTTATTAACTTCACATGCTCCTACTGTATTTCAATTAACATTTCCCCAGTTGAAATAGCAATTTTATTGTCATGCTGCCCGTGTACATTTGTCATATTAGAAAATTATTTTTAAAGGATTTCAAAACCCTGCCAAAAGACATTACATCTTTGGAAATATTATTACTATTGCAAGGGTTTGTTATTTTCATAAATTAAATTAGAATTATTTTCTCACACAATCTTTTTATTGAGCATTGTCTTTTACTGAAATGTTTACACATCATCTCAGACGTGTGAATAAAACATTTATTTGGAAATGATTTCCACATTGGACATTCACATAGACTAAGTACACAAAATAAATCCACCGCTCTCTAACCATCATACTTTGATTCTATTTTGACAACTGTGTAGCCTTCATAAAATTTGTTAATCATTAACTTGTCTAAGAATGTTCGTCAAGTTCACGGAGACTTCTGTCCGATCGAATAAGGACAGTTGAAGTCCATACAGACGTTGATGAGAAAAGGCCGTCTCCTTTCCTTGCGCGGTGTTTTCTATTAGTTCTCGCGCTGGAGCACTGACGTGAGCACCTCCATTTTATTGACTAATTAATTACTTTTGACACAAAATAGAGAGCTTTGTACTGGCGTATTAGAAATCACACTTAAGGGGGGACACTTCTACAGTTAATATCTGACAACAATGCCATTATCACAGATGATGAAACAATTAACAATACTACAAATAAAATAATTTTGTGGACTATGTTGTTGCAATGCTGTCAAGTCATCCCTGATAAATATTTTCAATAATGTATTATAACATTTGTATTTTATTAATAGATAACATCATGTTAAAATTATATGTTATTAACGTTCGTGCTGAGGTCATGTAATTTCAGTTCAGATTTATTGCATTTCTATCTGGGAAATTGTAGCATACCCAAGCCAGCGATGTGCGCGTGCGGCACGCACTGTGTCCAGTCATGATTCTAATTAAGTTCCCTCTGATTCATCTCTTGTGCTGATGATAAATTCACACTGCGAGAAAGACAGACGAGAGCGAGTGCAACACAGCCCCGGCCAGATAAGAGAACACTGAAATTAATTGAATTCGAATGGGCTGACTCCCTTTGGCTATTGAGCCCATTCCATAATATTGCAAATATGGCCGATAGCTGTTTTAATAGGTCGTGTTTCATTGAAACTTGATCCGTTTTGAAAAGTCACTGAAACTTTTACATATAAATGTTAAATCAACGGTGGGTCAACGGTGGGTGTTCCCCACGTTCTTTTGCCACATAAACAGGCATAGGGTTGGCGGACGATATTTCGCTTGGCAACTGCTTCCATATTTTCAAGACCATATTTCTGTGAGGAAACTCCGGAATATGTCAAGTGCCATTGGAAGCAACTTTGCTGATTGGAAAATCTTTCAATTCTAGGAATCTTTGAAATAATGGATGATCCTAATAAAATTTGATGACGTAATAATAACCTAATAATAAGCATATTAATAACCTACTACTACTACTAATAATAATAATAATAATACATGTGCTATAATAGAATATAATAGGGTAGCCTAATAAAGTTGCTATGCACATAATTATTGTTCTTGTTACACGTGTAAGTAGTTATTATAGCATGTTAATATTTCCATGACAATAAAACGCAGTTGTTATTGTTAATTTGGTTGTTACTCAAACCCCAATAACAACACAATATCTCACCTTTGTTTTTGCTCTAGGCCTACCGTTGCACATAGAAACAACTCATTCAGGAACACTGTCTAAACAAAGTGCATTGATTTTACTCAGAAATAGGACAGCCTTTTATTTTGTCTTATCATTTGCTATAGCCTATTGGGGCAGTTATATGCTAGGCTAGACACATAGGCCGACATTTGCAATTAACTTAAACTATTTCGCTAGAAGGCTATCCAGTTATCCATTCAATGACATCTTTATGTTTGACATTGCCTTATGACATTACTGAAACAGGTAAAGACCATGTAGCTGTAACGACCGGGCACAACTCACCGACTTCGGTGGGTCACATTGCCTTGGTCTCTCGCGGATGTCCAGGGGTGCAACAGCGTGCAAGAGAGCGGTAAGTAGGAACCATCGAAGTCCTGGCGCGCAGACCATCTCGAGATGAGAGGAGAGTGGTGTCGACAGGCTGTCTTAGATACTTCAATCCTCCCCTCGTCTCTTTCTCGCTCTTTACTGTCCTTTGCCTCCTAATACGTAACAAAATCGACCCGGAGGAGACGGGGTTCGGTTCACATGTGCGGTTCGGAAGGAGGGCATGGACCATTCCGACTCTCCGCCATTCTCGAACCCCAGGCAGCTCGTAACCGGCTATGCGTTCCGCTTTCACTGTCTCTTCTCACTCGGCGCTGTCCTGTCGCAGGCACTAACCTATTCAGCAGTTGCAGGGGAAAGTTTTCACAGTGAGCTCTAGAAGTGTGTGTGTGTGTGTGTGCCTGGCTGGTTGAGAGGAGGTGGAACGCTTTGAATATTTCCCCCCACTGCTTATTTTAAGAGGGCAGCGAAGGTTCTGGGGGGATAGGGAGAGCACAGGTTTGCGTGTGAGTGAGAAGAGATGATATGGGAGATTGAGTTGTATAAAACTGTCATCTGTATTTCCAGTGCGTAAAACCCGGCACGAATAAAAAAAATGCTATGCCCAACCACTGGAGGGCAGGTGGCAGGCACAATGTTACCAGTCTGGAGCCTTTCATGCGAGGAATAATTAAAAAGTCTAAATAAGTTATATTAACATGTTGTCATCTGTTTCCTTTTCATTTGGTTCACATTGATCACTGTCATTGATTGTTTGACACTTTTTGTGCAAAACTTGAATATGGGTCCTTAGACCCAGTGTCCTAATCGTGATTGATTAATGCCTACAAATAAACATCTCAGTAAAGACAACTGTGAAGAGTGTTTTATTTATTTATCCTATAATAGCCCTCTTAAGATATAGTCATCTTGTATAATTCTGAATGGTTCAGATGAATGGCCATGTTGAGAGCCCTAGTTGTCCCTCTCTTCAGGCCACAGTGTCAAAACTCTGCCATGACCCGTGTTATTCTCCAAGTGGCAGACATTGTGACAGAATCAGGTAGTGGGCTATTTATCATGAGAGCCCCTCAAACAAGTGCCCCCCGGGCCTACCCTCTGGACTGATGGCAGACAGGCCCTGGACAAGCCATTCTTTGTCCTCTGTCTTGTTTTAACTCTCTCTCCTGTCTCCTCTCCATTCTCCACTTGTCTCTGGACGCCTGGTCTGTGTTTGACTTTGACTGTCCTCATAGTTCTACAACTGGAGCCTACACATGTAACAAATGCTCTGTTTGTTCTGGGGTTGTTGGTTAAATGTCTTTCATCTCCTTCTATGTTCACATTGTGGACTCGTGATTGTTTCATCTAAGAACTGGTCCCACAACAGTATACTATGGGTTGATTTATGGTTCTGTTTACCCGACAGTATTGGTATGAAAACATTTTCAAAGTACCTAATTTTGTGAATCATTGCATGTACGTTGTATATATACAGTGGGCTCCAAAAGTATTGGGACAGTGACAATTTTAGTTTAGTTTTGGCTCTGTACTCCAGCACTTTGGATTTGAAATGATACAATGACTATGAGGTTATTAATGTGCAGACTGTCAGCTTTAATTTGAGGGTATTTTCATCCATATCAGGTGAACCATCTAGAAATTGCAGCACCTTTGTACATAGTCCCTAGTACCAAAAGTATTGGGACAAATTCACATGTGTATGAAAGTAGTCAAAGTGGAGTATTTGGTCCCAAGTTCCTAGCACGCAATGATTACACACTGGTGTAAAGTACCTAAGTAAAAATACTTTAGAGTACTACTTAAGTCATTTTTGGGGGTATCTGTAAATTACTATTTATATTTTTCACGACTTTTACTTTTACTTCATTACATCCCGAATGAAAATAATAAACGTTTTACTCCATACATTTTCCCTGACACCCAAAAGTGCTCGTTACATTTGAATGCTTAGCAGGACAAGAAAATGGTCCAATTCATTACATTTACATTTAAGTCATTTAGCAGACGCTCTTATCCAGAGCGACTTACAAATTGGTGCATTCACCTTATGACGCACTTACTGTATCAAGAGAACATCCCTGGTCATCCCTACTGCCTCTGATCTGGCGGACTCACTAAACAGACATGCTTAATTTGTAATTGATGTCTAAGTGTTGGAGTGGGCCCCTGGCTATCCATACCAATTTTTTTTTTAAATGGTGCCTTCTGGTTTGCTTAATATAAGGAATAAAAAAATATGATAATTAACTATATTTGAGCAATTACATTTACTTTTGATACTTAAGTATATTTAAAACCAAATACTATTAGACTTTTACTCAAGTAGTATTTTACTGGGTGACTTTTACTTGAGTCATTTTCTATTAAGGTATCTTTACTTTTACTCAAGTATGACAATTGGGTACTTTTTCCGCCACTGTGATTAGATCAGGTATGTGACTCTTTTATGCCCTAAAATAATTTTATTTTGTCTACAAAAAAAATATGTTTGTAAACCTACAAACTTGATGGATGCATTTGCTGTTTGTTTGGATGGGTTTCAGGTTATTTTGTGCCCAATAGAAATGAATGGTAAATAATGTATTGTGTCATTTTGGAGTCACCTTTATTGTAAATACGAGTAGAATATGTTTCTAAACACTTCTACATTCATGTGGATTCTACCATGACTACAGATAGTCCTGAATGAATCGTGAATAATGATTCCCCCCCCCCAAAAAAAACACACAAGATATGCTATCCTCTCACCATTTCAATAACAGGAGGAGTTAGCATTTTTTGGGGGGGTATGATATTTATGCCTGTAACTTTCTCACTCATCATTATTCAAGATATATTCAGGATTTACCGTAATCATGGTAGCATCCACATGAATGTAGAAGTGTTTACAAACAATTTTATTCTTATTTACAATAAAAGTTACTCCAAAATGACACAGTATATTTTTAAACATTCATTTCTATTGGGCACAAAATTATCTGAAACACAACCAAAACAAAAAGCAAATGCCTCCACCAAAGTCAAAATGGGACCAAATACTAAACTTTTTACTACTTTAGTACACATACTGTACATTATATGTGAATTTGTCCCAATATTATGTTGTAATGCAGACCCAGTTACCTGCTTTAACCAGACATTGTGAAAGGCTTCTCTTTGAATGAGGCTGGTTGACATCCTTGGCTGGTTAGAGAAGGCTTACGAGCGGCTGCATGCAGGAGAGTCCTGGACAGGGACCAGGTGGACTTACAGCATATATAGACCAGATACAGGCAGCATAAGAAAATACTTAAAAGTGAATGTTATGTTTGAAAACCACAGAAAGCGCTCACTGCTGAAAATAGATGTCTGGGGACATGTTAGTAAGACAGAGGCACAGAGAGAGGGAGGGAGAGAAGGTGAAGGAGAGAGCACAGAGTGGCAGCGGGCATGGAGAGAGAAAGTAAGTGAGACTGAACTCTTATTCTGTGCATGTGCATATTGTTTCCATTCCACTCATAAGATATCTTTGTAGTTTGGAAACTTATACAATAAATCCGTAACTGGACCTTTTATTGGTGATATACACTTTCAATGTCAATTTTCTGACATTGATCACTTACTGCAGCACAATATATTTCTATAACAAAAAGGATGTGCATGAGTATGATGGACAAAGAGAAAGAGAGCACTAACACAGGTCCTGGTAATGTATCCAGGTATTGCCTGCTGGTCCACAGGTCTTGTGTACACATGTCCTTGTGGCTTCTTGACAGCCGGCCTGGTGTTCTGCAGAAGGCCATGGCCACAAAGCTGAGGTATTAGCTCTCAGTCTCTCTATCTGCTGCGCCTCTCTTTTGAATTGGTGAGTCATGAGAGAGTTACAGCCCCACCATATAAAATAGGACACTTTCATGTCCATTGTAACTGTTTTACAGTGTATGTTGGTGTTCATCATGTGAAGAGGGACCCCTAGTGGCAGGATATAGAAGTGAGGTGATACCAATCACACTATATTTACATTTTAGTAACTTAACAGATGCTAATATCCAGAGTGAATTATAGTAGTGAGTTCATACATTTTCAGTACAAGATGTCCCCCCTCTTCTCTCTATGTTCAGCCTGCTGCAATAACTTCCTGCTTTGTGGACTTTGAATAATATTGACTCAGTCGCTGATCATTTTTTATTTATTGTGGTTTCGCTTTCTGGATGTCCTGGGGTAGCGGGGGGGCAAAGGGCTTTGTTGTGGGGAAGTGGGGGAGGGGAGGTGTCATATGGGAGGTCAGTTGATCCAGAGGAACTCTCCATCATACACTGCCGTTAAAAAGTTTGGGGTCACATAGAAATGTCCTTGTTTTTGAAAGAAAAGCACATTTTTATATCCATTCAAATAACATCAAATTGATCAAAAATACAGTGTAGACATTGTTAATGTTGTAAATGACAATTGTAGCTGCAAACGGCAGATTTTTTATGGAATATCTACATAGGCGTACATAGGCCCATTATCAGCAACCATCACTCCTGTGTTCCAATGGCACGTTGTGTTAGCTGATCCAAGGTTATCATTTTAAAAGGCTAATGTAGTGAAAGGTAGTGTACTGTATATAATGGTCTCCAGGCAGTGATGGATGATAGGGAGGAGCGATACAGGACTGTATAGAAACCGACTGTTATCCTATCTACCGCTAGATCTGTGTTCAATGTCTGTGTTCTTCCTGTCCCTATGACTGGTTCTGTGTTTGTGGAGCACAGCGAGACTGAAACAGTGTTTTGGACAACATAGTCAAGAGGAGGAGGTTAACTACTGTACATCAGGATGCTCAGGGGTTGTGTGTGTGTTTTTTCTGCTGCAGGGTCACCCCTGGCATGTAAACACATGCAGTAATGGCCACAGCTATCTCTCAGAGATCAGAAGGAGTGAGAGGACAGAAGAGATTGGAGAGAGAGATAGAGGGATAGGGGTGACAGTCAGCGGTTGTTTTGCTGCTTGGAATCTGTTCTCTCCTCGTTTTGGATTATACAGATAGAGTTGAAAATTTGAATAATGTAAGTTTCCATTGTGGAAAATGAATAATGTTTATCTTACTCTCTATCCCTCTCTCCCTCGCATGCTCTCTTGCTCTCTCTCTCTCTCTCACTCACTCACACACACAGACACACACATATTAATATTCTCTTTACCGGGGCACATGTATGGACCCCTGGGTTTGTCTTCTGAAGCACATTGAGCACTGACATCAAAGGACTGACTGGCTGGCATACTCACTCATTCTCTGATCCAATTATGTATTGTGTCTTCCCATTGATTCAAGGCCATGTGAGTTATTGTATGATGTATTTTCGGAGCTCCCTGCTAGCCTTCCCCTCCATACTCTGTACCCCTGAGAGGGCATGAGAGGAGGAGATGGGAATGACTGGAGTTTCTCCTGCTGATAAGTAAATCTATCTGCATTTGAATTTTAAAAGAATCAGAGAAGGAGAATATAGGATTACAGCAGCCATTGTGACAGGACTGTAGAGCTCAGAGCAAGACAAAGGATGCTGTGGATATCATAATATTATGGAAATAACAAGTATGGCATTGTTGCCAGTCAACAATCCATTCACATTTGCAATTCTACTCCATCAGACAGCTTATCCTGGTTGGTGTGACTGTGAAACCAACCTGCCAAACCACTGCTTCAAGGTCATGGCTAGAAGTGATCCAGCTTTTGTCAAATTAAGTTTAAATGTTTTAGCTAACCCTAACCCTAACTCTTTTCATAACCTTAACCTAATTATCCTAACCTGCTATGTAAATGTTCCTAACCTGCTGCTTGAATTCTCCTAACCTGGTACGAAAAGTCAAATCTGATGTTAATTTGACAAAAGCTGGATCCCTTCTAACCCTGACCCTGCTTCAGGGCTCTTAGAGAAACACACAAACACCCTGCACTATGATGTCATACAGGGTGGGTAATTATTAAATTGCAGTGGTAAATGCTTTCCTTTGACTTTGTCGCCATGTTAAAACACTTTAAAATAAAAAAAACATGACAAAGAATATTTGTTTTTATTTTATCTGTTATTTTATAAGAAATCATGTAAGCCCTTTAAACAGCAAAACATATATTTGTCAGCATTATAAAAATTACTGGGGGCCAGCAAAATGGCTTGTCCCTCTGGTGATTTGTAGAGGTGTAGTGTTAGAGCTGTCGCTTTCCTCATCCTCGGACGAGGTGAGGAGAGAAGGATCTTCTGACCAATATGCGGAGTTAGGGAAATATGCCATCTTTATTTATAACGAAAACTGATGACACGAAAACAAACACTTTAACAAACTACAAAATAAGAAAACGACGTACAACGGAACCTGAACATAAACTCACATCAACAAACGTAAACTCACGAACAGGAACGTACATCAAAACGAACGAACAGCCAAACAGCTCCAAAAGTGAATACATCGAACATAACGAAGACATCACAGGAGACAATCACCCACAAACAAACAGTGAGAAATGCCCTACCTAAATATGACTCTTGATTAGAGGAAAATGCAAACCACCTGCCTCTAATCAAGAGCCATACCAGGCAAACCGAAACCAACATAGAAACAGATAACATAGACTGCCCACCCAAAACACATGCCCTGACCAAAAACACATAAAACTAACATAAATAGGTCAGGACTGTTACAGTACCCCCCCCCCAAGGTGCGAACGCCGGGCGCACCAGCACAAAGTCCAGGGGAGGGTCCGGGTGGGCAGTTGACCACGGTGGTGGTTCCGGTTCAGGACGCTGTCCCCGCACCACCATAGTCACTCCCCTCTTCTTTCTACCCCTTCTAATGCCCACCCTAACACTACCTTCCCCTAAATAAACAGCTAGCACCAGGACAAGGGGCAGCACCGGGACAAGGGGTAGCACCGGGACAAGGGGCAGCACCAGAACAAGGGGCAGCACCAGGATAAGGACCATCACTGGAATAAGGGGCAGCACCGGGACAAGGGGCAGCACCGGGACAAGGGGCAGCACCGGGACAAGGGGCAGCACCGGGACAAGGGGCAGCACCGGGACAAGGGGCAGCACCGGGACAAGGGGCAGCACCGGGACAAGGGGCAACACCGGGACAAGGGGCAACACCGGGACAAGGGGCAGATCCCAGCTGAAGGACTCTGGCCGGTCCTGTTTGGACGGCTCTGGCAGGTCCATGCAGGCTGACGGCTCTCGACGCTCATGGCAGACTGACGGCTCTCGACGCTCATGGCAGACTGACGGCTCTCGACGCTCATGGCTCTCTGACGGCTCTGGCTGCTCATGGCTCTCTGACGGCTCTGGCTGCTCATGGCTCTCTGACGGCTCTGGCTGCTCATGGCTCTCTGACGGCTCTGGCTGCTCATGGCTCTCTGACGGCTCTGGCTGCTCATGGCTCGCTGGCGGCTCTGGCAGATCCTGTCTGATTGGCGGCTCTGGCAGATCCTGTCTGGTTGGCGGCTCTGGCAGATCCTGTCTGGTTGGCGGCTCTGGCAGATCCTGTCTGGTTGGCGGCTCTGGCAGATCCTGTCTGGCGGGCGGCTCTAGCGGCTCCTGTCTGGCTGACGGCTCTAGCGGCTCCTGTCTGGCGGATGGCTCTGTAGGCTCATGGCAGACGGGCGGCTTTGCAGGCTCATGGCAGACGGGCGGCTTTGCAGGCTCCTGGCAGACGGATGGCTCAGATGGCGCTGGGGAGACGGATGGCTCAGATGGCGCTGGGGAGACGGATGGCTCAGATGGCGCTGGGGAGACGGATGGCTCAGATGGCGCTGGGGAGACGGATGGCTCAGGCCGGATATGGCACACTGTAGACCTGGTGCGTGGTGCCGGAACTGGAGGCACCGGGCTAATGATAAGCACCCTCCTACTAGTGCGTGGAGCAGGGACAGGGCACACTGAACTCTCAAAGCGTACTCTATACCTGGTGCGTGGTACCGGCACTGGTGGCACCTGGCTGAGGGCACGCACCTCAGGACTAGTACGGGGAGAAGTGACAGTGTGTACAGGACTTAGGAGACGCACAGGTGGCTTAGTGCGTGGGGCCGGAACTGGAGGCACCGAACTGGATACACGCACTATAGGGAGAGTGCGTGGAGGAGGAACAGGGCTCTGGAAATGCACTGGTAGCCTAGTGCATAATATAGGCACTGTAGGTACTAGGCTGGGGCGGGGAGGTGGCGCCGGAAATACCGGACCGTGCAGGCGTACTGGCTCTCTTGAGCATTGAGCCTGCCCAACCTTACCTGGTTGAATGCTCCCGGTCGCCCACCCAGTACGGGGAGGTGGAATAACCCGCACCGGGCTGTGTAGGCGAACCGGGGAAACCCTGCATAAGGCAGGTGCCATGTATGCCGGCCCGAGGAGACGCACTGGAGACCAGACGCGTTGAGCCGGCCTCATGACACCTGGCTCAATGCCCAATCTAGCCCTACCAGTGCGGGGAGGTGGAATAACCCGCACTGGGCTATGCACACGTACAGGAGACACCGTGCGCTCTACTGCGTAACACGGTGTCTGCCCGTACTCCCGCTCTCCACGGTTAGCCTGGGAAGTGGGCGCAGGTCTCCTACCTGCCCTTGGCCCACTACCCTTTAGCCCCCCCCCCAAGAAATTTTTGGGAGTTACTCACGGGCTTTTCGGGCTTCCGTGCAAGACGTGTCCCCTCATAATTCCGGTTACGAGCTTGAATCTCCGGCTTCCATCCACGTCTCCTAGCTGCCTCCTTAAACCACCGCTCCTGGGCTGTGACTGCCTCACTCTTCTCACGAGAGCAGCGATATTCCCCAGTTTGCGCCCAGGGTCCTCTACCAGACAGGATCTCCTCCCAAGTCCAAAAGTCCTTGTTGCTCCGTCGAGCATTTTTCCCATACCGCTTGGTCACATTTTGTTGGTGGGTGATTCTGTTAGAGCTGTCGCTTTCCTCATCCTCGGACGAGGTGAGGAGAGAAGGATCTTCTGACCAATATGCGGAGTTAGGGAAATATGCCATCTTTATTTATAACGAAAACTGATGACACGAAAACAAACACTTTAACAAACTACAAAATAAGAAAACGACGTACAACGGAACCTGAACATAAACTCACATCAACAAACGTAAACTCACGAACAGGAACGTACATCAAAACGAACGAACAGCCAAACAGCTCCAAAAGTGAATACATCGAACATAACGAAGACATCACAGGAGACAATCACCCACAAACAAACAGTGAGAAATGCCCTACCTAAATATGACTCTTGATTAGAGGAAAATGCAAACCACCTGCCTCTAATCAAGAGCCATACCAGGCAAACCGAAACCAACATAGAAACAGATAACATAGACTGCCCACCCAAAACACATGCCCTGACCAAAAACACATAAAACTAACATAAATAGGTCAGGACTGTTACATGTAGTGACATGTTATGGGGATGTAGAGATATATATGTATTATTTTGAATGCTAGACAGGGCCATTAAATGTACACAGGGAGCTAACATTAATGATACGCATGTCCATCTCTCATGGCTCAAAGTGGAGGGGAGATTTTTTATTTTTATTTTTATTTCACCTTTATTTAACCAGGTAGGCTAGTTGAGAACAAGTTCTCATTTGCAACTGCGACCTGGCCAAGATAAAGCATAGCAATTCGACACATACAACAACACAGTTACACATGGAATAAACAAAACATACAGTCAATAATACAGTAGAACAAAAGAAAACAAAAAGTCTATATACAGCATGTGCAAATGAGGTAAGATAAGGGAGTTAAGGCAATAAAATAGGCCATGGTGGCGAAGTAATTACAATATAGCAATTAAACACTGGAATGGTAGATGTGTAGAAGATGAATGTGCAAGTAGAGATACTGGGGTGCAAAGGAGCAAGATAAATAAATAAATACAGTGTGGTGATGAGGTAGGTAGATAGATGGGCTGTTTACAGATGACCTATGTAGTGATCTGTGAGCTGCTCTGACAGCTGGTGCTTAAAGTTAGTGAGGGAGATATGAGTCTCCAGCTTCAGTGATTTTTGCAGTTCGTTCCAGTCATTGGCAGCAGAGAACTGGAAGGAAAGACGACCAAAGGAGGAATTGGCTTTGGGGGTGACCAGTGAGATATACCTGCTGGAGCGCGTGCTACGAGTGGGTGCTGCTATGGTGACCAGTGAGCTGAGATAAGGCGGGGCTTTACCTAGCAGAGACTTGTAGATAACCTGTAGCCAGTGGGTTTGCGACGAGTATGAAGCGAAGGCCAACGAACGAGAGCGTATAGGCCGCAATGGTGAGTAGTGTATGGGGCTTTGGTGACAAAACGGATGGCACTGTGATAGACTGCATCCAGTTTGTTGAGTAGAGTGTTGGAGGATATTTTATAGATGACATCACCGAAGTCGAGGATCGGTAGGATGGTCAGTTTAATGAGGGTATGTTTGGCAGCATGAGTGAAGGATGCTTTGTTGCGATATAGGAAGCCGATTCTCGATTTAATTTTGGATTGGAGATGCTTAATGTGAGTCTGAAAGGAGAGTTTACAGTCTAACCAGACACCTAGGTATTTGTAGTTGTCCACGTATTCTAAGTCAGAGCCGTCCAGAGTAGTGATGCTGGACGGGCGAGCAGGTGCGGGCAGTGATCGGTTGAATAGCATGCATTTAGTTTTTAAGAGCAGTTGGAGGCCACGGAAGAAGAGTTGTATGGCATTGAAGCTCGTCTGGAGGTTATTTAACACAGTGTCCAAAGAAGGGTCAGAAGTATACAGAATGTTGTCGTCTGCGTTTAGGTGTATCAGAGAATCACCAGCAGCAAGAGCAACATTATTGATGTATACAGAGAAGAGAGTCGGCCCGAGGATTGAACCCTGTGGCACCCCCCATAGAGACTGCCAGAGGTCCGGACAACAGGCCCTCCAATTTGACACACTGAACTCTATCAGAGAAGTAGTTGGTAAACCAGGCGAGGCAATCATTTGAGATACCAAGGCTGTCGAGTCTGCCAATAAGAATGTGGTGATTGACAGCGTCGAAAGCCTTGGCCAGGTCGATGAATATGGCTGCACAGTAATGTCTCTTATCGATGGCGGCTGTGATGTCGTTTAGGACCTTGAGCATGGTTGAGGTGCACCCATGACCAGCTCTGAAACCAGATTGCATAGCGGAGAATGTACGGTGGGTGAAGGAGAAATGGTGGGGGCTTTGGCGGGTTGCTCTGGAGGGTGCCGGGCAATTGACCGGGGTAGGGGTAGCCAGGTGGAAAGCATGGCCAGCCGTAGAGAAATGCTTATTGAAATTCTCAATTATAGTGGATTTATCGGTGGTGACAGTGTTTCCTAGCCTCAGAGCAGTGGGCAGCTGGGAGAAGGTGCTCTTATTCTCCATGGACTTTACAGTGTCCCAGAACTTTTTTGAGTTTATGCTACAGGATGCAAATTTCTGTTTGAAAAAGCTAGCCTTAGCTTTCCTAACTGACTGTGTATATTTGTTCCTAGCTTCCCTGGAAAGTTGCATATCGCGGAGGCTATTCGATGCTAATGCAGAACGCCACAGGATGTTTTTGTGCTGGTCAAGGGCAGACAGGTCTGGAGTGAACCAAGGACTATATCTATTCCTAGTTTTTAAAAAATTGAATGGGGCATGCTTATTTAAGATGGTGAGGAAGGCACTTTTAAAGAATAGCCAGGCATCATCTACTGATGGGATGAGGTCAATGTCATTCCAGGATACCCCGGCTAGGTCGATTAGAAAGGCCTGCTCGCAGAAGTGTTTTAGGGAGCGTTTGACAGTGATGAGGGGTGGTCGTTTGGTCGCAGACCCATTACGGATGAAGGCAATGAGGCCTTGGCAGCAGCTAATGGGGATCCCTAATAATACAAATACAAATGCAAAAGTGGCAAACTGTTATCCGGGGAGGGGTCTACAGTATATTAAGGACAATTATTAGCTAATCAGACCCTTTTAATATGTCATAAATTTGAGGATTCCATTGATACAGTAATTTGGTGTGTCTCAATCCAAAGTGTCACTGGGTGTTAGTCAATTTAAATGAAGGGAGATAACATTGAAAGCAAAATGATTAATCAAACTGTATCACTGTAGTAACTTATTTTGAAAGGATTTATGATCTTAGATTTGAGCATTTGTGGCCTTCATATCAGAAAATGTACCTAAAATTGGTCATACCTACTGGAGGCACAATGTTATTATAATGGTAAAAAAATATTTAAAGTCATTAAGCTAGCATATTGATTTAGAATGGGGAGATGTACCCAAATAGATTTAAACATAGATTTTCTTATAGGAACATGAAGTACGTTTTTCTCCAAATGCCATGCCAAAATGCCATCATAATTCAAGAACAACTGGTCCCAAGACACCACTGCATGCTGATTTTAGGATCAGTCATTCTTTAGACTGCATTGAATAAAGATCTGGACATGAACTTACTTTGAAGATTGCCATTTCATTTAGTTATTTTGAAGAAGATTAAATTGCAAGCAGCTTGTATTTTGTACTGTTGTACAAAATATGGATCAAAGTTGAATTCAGTAAGCATATGAACCAATAAAGATATTATCTTAATCAAAGAAATGGATTCTGTGGGCTCAAATGTGGGCTTGTTTCTTGGAGACGAAACTCAGATATAGCTGGCCGTCCCATGTTGTACGGTGTTGTTTTTGTACTCTACCTTTTCCTTCTATCTGTAGTGTTAGCTGACCAGGGACAGGAGCCATGAGTCCAGTGCTCTGCCCAGAGAAACAAAGAAAGTCCTGTGTTGGAGCCGCAGCAAGGTGTGTGGCTGCTAGTGTTTTCATCAGGGGTGAAACCTTAACCGTGTTTATCCTGCCTTCATCCACAGTTTATTTAGTATTTGTCTAGAACGTCTCAGACTGACTCACCGACTCTGGGGTGGTACTGTGGCTGTGCCTTATAACATTGTTCAGAATATGACTTTATTCGTTGTGTGGTTGTGTGTCTGTTCTGAATACTCGTTGTTCATTATTATTGAATTAACACCCATCAATTATATCAATCATAGCTGTATGTCAACCTTGACCAGGCCAACTCTTTGTTGTCAGTTGCTGAACACCTAGTTGAGGCTTTCATTAGTTCATAGTCTGGACAAGTCAGTCTGTCATTACATTATAAGATGTTGGAGGAGGTCTGGTAATTGTCAGATCCCATCAAGACATCTATCCTTGAGTGCTGCCTGTCCAACATGACCGACATTGTACGCTGCCGGGTCTTCCTGGACTGCAGCGCTGGGAGCAACATGCAGCCTGTAACCTTATACCCAACTAACTCTCACAACCCACCCAGATACAGGCAGAAGAGGGCAAACTTTTCAACTCTGCCACCTTGACTGATAGCGAGCGCAGTATGGAGGCTTCACAGATAACGCTCCTCAGTGATTAATAAGGTCTAGAGAAATGCAAGGATGGAGTGTGAGGCCGTGGGAGAGAGATTGACTAAGAAGTTTCTAGGTAAATTAATTTGAAAGGCCCTTGTCTATGTATGTCATGTTGTTGCGGTAATGCAGAGCGACTTCTCTGTTTCCTTTCCATCATTATTTTTATGGTCTTCCCTCTTTTATTTTTCCAAATCCCTCTCTTGTCTTGTTTTCCGATCCTTGATCAAAGCGAGGGACTCAGAGTGGCACAGACTCTGTGTCTGTCTCCCACAACCCAGAGGACCCTGGTCCATTTGTCATGGTAGTAAATCCCCCGAATGACATAACTAAAACCACTGATGGACTGAAAGAGAGGAGAAAAGATGGAGGAAAGTAGGAGAGAACGAAAAGTAGAGGGAAGGAGGAAAGGTCTGCTCAGTGAAGCTGAGCCTGGCCCAGTCTCCCCAACCCCTCCTCATGTGTGTAGTCAGCCTGCTTCCTTGTCCAGACTGCATGCCTCTCTGGTCGTCTCTACAGCCTCTCCTCACTCACACTTGACTTGTTCTCCTGCTTGACTTAGAGCAGAAGTACTGTCAACGGGGCCTGTCAGGAAGCCGCCTCAGAGCAAACAGAGCAGAAACACATGAAACAGCCAGGCCTTTATGAGTGAACTGTAACATACACACACGCACAGAACAGAGAGGTCTTCCAGGAAAAGAGTAGAAGTAATTTTCTGCATCTTCAGCTGATCCCAAACATGTGTCAAGGTTTATACTGTAATCTACTGTACCCCTAAGAAAAGAAAATACACCTCGCTCTCCTTTAATTTTTATTTATTTATTGTCCTGCCAGGATCCATGTTTGTATTGCTGGATGTTGTGACTGTGTGTGTGTGTGTGTGTGTGTGTGTGTGTGTGTGTGTGTGTGTGTGTTCATATATACAGTATGCCTCTCATCTACTGGCACTGCACTGTATCTACAAGACTCACCAGGTGTACTCTAATACTGTATGTGTTGGGTAAGGACACTATATACTTCCTCAACTCGGTAGAGAGCTGAGTTCAGCTCTATAGCTCAGTCCTTTGTGGCTCCAGTCTAGCACATAAATAATACTAATGCTGACAGCCCCTAGTCCCCACCAGGCCCCTTGCCCTCCTCATAGCAGATTAATTGTTGCTGATCTCGCAGGTATGTTCAACCTCGCCTCAAGCGGTGTCAGACCCAGACCAAACCCAGACCAGACCCAGACAGCAGGCATGGTGTGACGGTTAATGCCCCACCAGGGAAACCTATTAGTAGGAATGTGGCTCCTGTGGGTAGCAAAGCCAAGCTCCATCCATTACCTGACACCTGATGGACACATCACCTCAATGTAATGCTGTAGCGAGGTAGAGAGGGCCGAGCCAGCAGGCCAGCCGTGAGGTTCAGGTCCTGACCACTGTGAGTGGAGTGGAGTTTGTTGGAGTCTGGACCGCCTGTTGAGGTATACACAGGGTTTGTTTTAGTGGTGTGGGTGAGAGGGAAGGACCACGGAGGGTTAAAACACATATTACACGCCGGGAGGTTAAAAACTCAGCAGCAGCACGCACAGCAGGTCGCCGACTTGATTTATGAGTGAGGGCTGAGCACAGAACAACCTACTGCGGCGAGGAACGGGACCATGATTGAAAATCACATCGGCTCCAATATTACAGCCACTCACTCAATGGAAACGCTTGGCGATGATTGTCACATTTTAAAATTTCAGTTTTCATATTGAAACTGCCAAAATATTATTTCATGAGTAATTTCGGCACACGCCACGATACAGAGCCCGCTGTCCAGCTGAAATGAATTTCTGCTATGTCAGTGAGTGGCGTGTCGAGTCCATAAAAGGTCCTTCACAAGGCCTACTGCTCCCACTCTCACTGCTCTAACTCACTCTCCTATCATGATTCTAGAAGTGCAGCTATTTCAGTTCACGCGGGTTATATTGCGAAACCTCTGAGGATTGTGTTTGTGTTAGATGTGTTGTGGGCAACTGGGCATGTCAGAACTGGTATCAGTGGTTAGTTTGCAGTTGATCATGTATCTCCAGGGTCTAAATGAGGCATGGCTGGTTGACAGGCATGTGAATACAGAGAGATAGACAGTGGGCAGATAACACTGTGGTGATGCAGGCTGTGCTTTGACACCCACTCATAGTGTTCACAGACCATGTCATACCACCAACCTGCTCCAGATGTGTAAAACATGATCCCTGCTCAATTAGTGGTTAAAGAGCATTATCATTTCATTGGCGAGACATTACTGTAACTTTAATGGTAGATGGCTTATCTAAATGATAACAATGGCACACTTTGTTTACATCAAGGCTCTCCAGGTACCAACATCATGTGTAAAAGCAACGAAACACAAATTAGTAAGAGAAGTTGAAGGGGAGGCTAGAGATAGCAGAACAAACATATTGTACACAGAGAGATAATGCTTAAATGAGATTACCATAGTTACAGGTCGCTCTTGATTGAAGACACAGAAACAGTCGTGTGTCTCTGGTTTTCTCAGTACTATGCAAGTCTCTATTTGTTTGATAATGTCACAATGTTTCCATACAGACAGACATAAATTCAAGATGTCTGCATTATTGGAGGAGATCTTCTTTACAAATGTGGTTCTTATTTTCTGCTATTATCATTGGACATGTCCACACCACATGTCCACATTTTGTTTTGAAGACGCTGGATTCTGAGACTAAATGAGCCGCAGAGTCCGTCATTTGAGATTTAATCCACTTTAAGCCCCGACAGAGACTTCTCTGTTTGGTGGAAACATTGCAGAGCCCAACCACCAGTTACCATCCAGAGAGAGAGGGAAAAAGATGGAGTGATGGTATCACGTTTCAGGAGAAGACCCAGATGCAGACAGTGTCGAAGTAACAAAAGTTTATTACTAGAACAGTGGGCAGGCAAAACAACAGGTCAAGGACAGGCAGAGGTCAGTAATCCAGATCAGAGTCCATAAGGTACAGAATGGCAGGTAGACTCGGGGTCAGGGTAGGCAGAATGGTCAAAACCGGGAAAACTAGAAAACAGGAACTAGAAAAAGACAGGAGCAAGGGGGAAAATGCTGGTAGGCTTGACGAACAAAACTAACTGGCAACCGACAAATAGAGAACACAGGTATAAATACACTTGGGATAATGGGGAAGATGGGGTGGAGAGGGGTGGAGACAAGCACAAAGACAGGTGAAACAGATCAGGGTGTGAGAAGATGGAGCGAACAGAGATGGTTGCCTCGCTTCGAGTTCTTAGGAAACTATGCAGTATTTCATTTTTTTATGTATTATTTCTTACATTGTTACCCCAGGAAATCTTAAGTCTTATTACATACAGCCGGGAAGAACTATTGGATATAAGAGCCACGTCAACTTACCAACATTACGACCAGGAAAATTACTTTCTTGAAGCGAATCCTCATTTCGGACCACCACCCAGGACAATGGATCTAATCCCAGTAGCCGACCCAAAACAACGGCGCCGCAGAAGGGGCAGATGGAGCGGACTCCTGGTCAGGCTCCATAGACATGCATATCGCTCAACACTCCCGAGTATACTACTTGCCAATGTCCAGTCTCATGACAACAAGTTAGATGAAATTTGAGCAAGGGTTGCCTTCCAGAGAGATATCAGAGATTGTAACATTCTCTGTTTCACGTAAACATGGCTCTCTCAGGATATGTTGTCAGAATCGGTTCAGCCACCGGGCTTCTCCATGCATCGCGCCGACAGAGATAAACACCTCTCTGGGAAGAGGAAGGGCGAGGGTGTATGCTTTATGATTAACGACTCATGGTGTAATCAAAACAACATACAGAAACTCAAGTCCTTCTGTTTAACTGATCTAGAATTCCTTACAATCAAATGCCGGCCATTTTACCTACCAAGAGAATTCTCGTCAGTTATAGTCACAGCTGTGTACATTCCCCCTCAAGCAGACACCAAAACGGCCCTCAAGGAACTTCACTGGACTCTATGTAAACTGGAAACCATATATCCTGAGGCTGCATTTATTGTAGATGGGGATTTTAACAAAGCAAATTTTAGAATAAGGCTACCTAAATTCTATCAGCATATTGATTGCACGACACATAGGGGTAATACTCTCGACCACTGCTACTCTAACTTCCGCGATGCATACAAAGCCCTCCCCCGCCCTCCCTTTGTCAAATCTGACCACAACGCCATCTTGCTCCTACCGTCTTATAGGCAGAAACTCAAACAGGATGTACCAGTGACGAGAACCATTCAACACTGGTATGACCAATTGGAAGCCACGCTTCAAGATTGTTTTGATCACGCGGACTGGAATATGTTCCGGTCAGCCTCAGAGAACAACATCGACCTATACGCTGGCTTGGTGAGTGAGTTTATAAAGAAGTGCATTGGAGATGTTGTACCCACTGTGACTATTAAAACCTACCCTAACCAGAAACCCTGGAAGGATGGCGGCATTCGCGCAAAACTGAAAGCGCGATCCACCGCATTTAACCATGGAAAGAGGTCTGGAAATATGGCTGAATATAAACAGTGTAGTTATTCCCTCCGCAAGGCAATCAAACAAGCGAATGCCGGTACAGGTACAAGGTGGAGTCGCAATTCAATGGCTCAGACACGAGATGTATGTGGCAGGGTGTGACAGATGGAGATTTATTTAAATTACAGCAATCCAAGAGTTCCTGTTTGTCTTGGCTTTGTCTGTTCTGTCTGTCTGTCTGTCTGTCTGTCTGTCTGTCTGTCTGCCTGTCTGCCTGTCTGCCTGCCTGCCTGTCTGCCTGTCTGCCTGTCTGCCTGTCTGCCTGTCTGCCTGTCTGCCTGTCTGTCTGTAAGGATGGAACTGGATCTGGTGTCAGGCAAACAGTGTGTGAAGTTGAACTTAAGGTTGTGAAGCGCAATATGTGACTGCTTCAGTCTTTGGCAGTCTGCCGCAATTGTTGCTTTGGGGAAAAACAAGTAGATATGAAAGTATCTTATTTCGTTATGAAAGCCTTGAAATAGCTGAACAAATTATCCAACATTTATACCATTATTTTTATACAGCCATGTATCTTCATCAGATCTTGGCTCTGGAATACTCTATGGGTCTATAGAAGAAGCACCATATATGAGCATGTTATATAAATATTACATAAATGTCTCTAATCTGTATAATTATAGTAATCAAAGAGGTCATCCTTGTGATGAAAGCTATGCATGGAGTTTTGAATTACAGTCCAGTAAATCATTATTATCCATTATCCCTCTGTCAGGGCCTGGTTCCATGGCCCTGACAGAGTGTCACTGTAAGGAATATGAGGATTAGCGATTAGGAAAATCCCTTCCCAATCATTTTGTTTGGAAACATAGCTGAAGTGTCTTTCAGCACATTACTGTAAACCTGGATTGTCTCAGTGAAATCTAATGGACGTTGGGTCAAACACAAGCTGAGGTGCTGGAAACGGGATGTCTGCTAATGAAATTACTGTAAGTATGTGGCGGGATGTGTGTGTGTCTGTGTGTCTGTGTGTCTGTGTGTCTCTGTGTGTGTGTGTGTGTGTGTGTGTGTGTGTGTGTGTGTGTGTGTGTGTGTGTGTGTGTGTGTGTGTGTGTGTGTGTGTGTGTGTGTGTGTGTGTGTGTGTGTGTGTGTGTGTGTGTGTGTGTGTGTGTGTGCGTGTGTGTGTGGTATAGCCTAGTGTTTTCTATGGCAGGCCTGCTAAAGGAAGGCTAACCCTGTGGTCTCCTCCTGCAGTGTCTGTGATTTATCACCCAGCCGCCCATGTGCCTCGTTTGGCCTCCCCAAACCCAGGAGGCCATTCAACTCTCTGTCAGTAGGGTCGTTATGTGGTTAACCATCCCTCTTTAAAACAAATCTCATAATGATCTCCTCTCAACCCACTGCAGGGTCTATACCCTCCCTTAGCAGCCGGCCCCAACCCCAGCTTCAACCCTAGCCCCAGTCCGAAGCCCCAACCGTGGCCCAGCCGCAGCCGCAGCCCCAACCCAAGGCCCAGTCCAAAGCCCCAACTCTGGCCCAGCTGCAGCCCCAACCCAAGACCCATTCCAAAGCCCCAACCCTGGCCCAGCCGCAGCCGCAGCCCCAACCCAAGGCCCAGTCCAAAGCCCCAACCCTGGCCCAGCTGCAGCCCCAACCCAAGACCCAGTCCAAAGCCCCAACCCGGGCCCAGTCCCAGCCCGAAGCCCCAACCCTGGCTCTGGCCCATCCCCAGCCCGAAGCACCAGCCCTGGCCCATCCGCAGCCCCAACCCCAGACCCAGTCCGATGCCCCAACCCTGGCCCCGCCTCAGTCCGAAGCCCCAACCCTGGCCCAGCCGCAGCCCTACACTACAGTAGCCTACAGTAGCCTAGGTTATGGCTAGGGTTAGGGTTGAGTCGGGGAGGGAACATAAAGCTAAGGTTAGAGTTAGGGTAAGGGTTAGGGTTGAGCCGGGGTGTTAATCCTAGCTTAATTTACACATCCGGCTTAACCCTAACCCTAGCCATGAACCTGACCTTAACCCTAACCTTAGCCTTATCTCCAACCCTATCTAAACCCTAACCCTAGCCATGAACCTGACCTTAACCCTAACCTTATCCCCAGCCTTATCTCCAACCCTATTTAAACCCTAACCCTAGCCCCATCCTCATCTTTACCATAGCTTCAGCCTTTTCCCCAGTCATGATCCAAAACATACACAAGTATAGTTACACATACGTAGCAATATTCTCATAGAGTCCTCAAAACCCACTCACATAAATGGTAAAAATAACTATTTATCTTCTTGACATTGAAAGCCATCAAACAGAAGTGTTTAATTGTTCTATAAATCTTTCTCATATTCCCTGATTTTAGTCCGTCTCTGTTCAATGTGGTCAGTCCTCGTTGGGCCTGGCAGCAGACTCGGCAGCTCTCTCTTTCTCTCTCTCTTGCTCTCTCTCATTTCTCTCACATCTTTTGGTGTCTCACTCTGTCACTCTCTCACTCGCTCACTCTCATTGGGAGAGTCTGGGTGAGGGGGAACATGTTGAGTGAGACTTTTGGCAGCAGATGTGAGAGAGATGAGACAGTGGTGGAAAAAGTATCCAATTGTCATGCTTGAGTAAAAGTAAAGATGCCTTAATAGAAAATTACTCAAGTAAAAGTGAAAGTCACCCAGAAAAATACTACTTGAGTAAAAGTCTAAAAGTATTTGGATTTAAATATACTTAAGTATCGAAAGTAAATGTAATTGCAAAAATATATTAGCCAACGTACAATCATTGGATAACAAAATAGACGAGCTACGATCCCGAATATCCTACCAACGGGACATTAAAAACTGTAATATCTTATGTTTCATCGAGTCGTGGCTGAACGACGACACGGATAATATACAGCTGGCGGGGTTTATGCTGCATCGGCAAGATAGAACAGCTGCCTCTGGTAAGACAAGGGGTGGCGGTCTGTGTATATTTGTAAACAACAGCTGGTGCACGAAATCTAATTGTAAGGAAGTCTTGAGGTTTTGCTCGCCTGAGGTAGAGTATCTCATGATAAGCTGTAGACCACACTATTTCCCAAGAGAGTTTTCATCTATATTTTTCGTAGCTGTCTATTTACCACCACAAATCGATGCTGGAACTAAGATCGCACTCAATGAGCTGTATAAGGCCATAAGCAAACAGGAAAATGCTCATCCAGAGGCGGCGCTCCTAGTGGCCAGGGACTTTAATGCAGGGAAACTTAAATACGTTTTACCTAATTTCTACCAGCATGTTAAATGTGCAACCAGAGGAAAATAACTCTAGACCACCTCTACTCCACACACAGAGACACGTACAAAGCTCTCCCTCGCCCTCCATTTGGCAAATCTGTCCATAATTCTATCCTCCTGATTCCCGCTTACAAGCAAAAACTGAAGCAGGAAGCACCAGTGACTCGGTCAATAAAGAAGTGGTCAGATGACGCAGATGCCAAGCTACAGGACTGTTTTGCTAGTGCAGACGTGAATATGTTCCGAGATTCTTCCTATGGCATTGAGGAGTGCACCACATCAGTCACTGTCTTCATAAATAAGTGCATCAATGACGTCGTACCCACAGTGACCGTATGTACATACCCCAACCAGAAGCCATTGATTAGAGGCAACATCCACACTGAGCTAAAGGTTAGAACTGCCACTTTCAAGGAGCGGGATGCTAACCCGGACGCTTATAAGAAATCCCGCTATGCCCTCCGACGAACCATCAAACAGGTAAAGCGTCAATACAGGACTAAGAATCATACTAGACCGGGTCCGATGCTCGTCAGATGTGGCAGGGCTTGCAAACTATTACAGACTACAAAAGGAAGCACAGCCGTGAGCTGCCCAGTGACAAGAGCCTACCAGGCGAGCAAAGTTACTTCTATGCTTGCTTCGAGGCAAACAACACTGAAGCAGGCATGAGAGCATCAGATGTTCGGGATGACTGTGTGATCACGCTCTCCATAGCCAATGTGAGTAAGACCTTGAAACAGGTCAACATTCATAAGTCCGCAGGGCCAGACGGATTATCAGGACGTGTACTCTGAGCATGCGCTTACCAACTGGCAAGTGTCTTCACTGACATGTTCAACCTCTCCCTGACTGAGTCTGTAATTCCAACATGTTTCAAGCAGACCACCATAGCCTAAATGACTACCGTCCAATAGCACCCAAGTATGTAGCTGTGAAGTACTTTGATGTACTTAAGATGGCGCCGACCGAGATGGCCGCCTCGCTTCGCGTTCCTTGGAAAATATGCAGTATTTTGTTTTTTTATGTATTATTTCTTACATCGGTACCCCAGGTAATCTTAGGTTTCATTACATACAGTCGGGAGGAACTACTGAATATACGATTAACGTCAACTCACCATCGTTATAACCAGGAATATGACTTTCCCGAAACGGATCCAGTGTTTTGCCTTCCACCCAATACAATGGATCTGATCCCAGCCGGGGACCCTATGCCACGCCGTAAAAGGGGCAAACGTAGCGGTCTCTTGGTCAGGCTTCGGAGACGGGCACATCGCGCTCCACTCCCTAGCATACTACTCGCCAATGTCCAGTCTCTTGACAATAAGGTTGATGAAATCCGAGCACGGGTAGCATTCCAGAGAGACATCAGGGATTGCAACGTGCTCTGCTTCACGGAAACATGGCTAACTCAAGAGACGCTAACGGAGTCGGTGCAGCCAGCTGGTTTCTTCATGCATCGCGCCGACAGAAACAAACATCTTTCTGGTAAGAAGAGGGGCGGGGGGGTATGCCTTATGATTAACGAGACGTGGTGTGATCATCATAACAACACACAGGAACTCAAGTCATTCTGTTCACCTGATCTAGAACTCCTCACAATCAAATGTCGACCGCATTATCTACCAAGGGAATTCTCTTCGATCATAATCACAGCCGTATATATGCCCCCCCAAGCAGACACATCGATGGCCCTGAACAAACTTTATCTGACTCTTTGTAAACTGGAAACCACACACCCTGAGGCTGCACTCATCGTAGCTGGGGATTTTAACAAGGCTAATCTAAAAACAAAACTCCCTAAATTCTATCAGCACATCGATTGTGCTACCAGGGCTGGAAAAACTCTAGATCATTGTTATACTAATTTCCGCGACGCATATAAGGCCCTCCCCCGCCCCCCTTTCGGAAAAGCTGACCACGACTCCATTTTATTGATTCCAGCCTACAAACAGAAACTAAAACAACAAGCTCCCGCGCTCAGGTCTGTTCAACGCTGGTCCGACCAATCTGATTCCACGCTTCAAGACTGCTTCGATCACGCGGATTGGAATATGTTCCGCATTGCGTCCAACAACAATATTGACGAATATGCTGATTCGGTGAGCGAGTTCATTAGGAAGTGCATTGATGATGTCGTACCCACAGCAACGATTAACCTGTCTAGGATCAGCGTGGCGCTAGCGGCACACCCCCCCCCCCCCCCACTGAAAAACCAGTGCCGCGAAATTCAAAAAAAATATTTTTTAAAAATATTTAACTTTCACACATTAAAGTCCAATACAGCTAATGAAAGACACAGATCTTGTGAATCCAGTCAACATTTCCGATTTTTAAAATGTTTTACAGGGAAGACACAATATGTAAAGATGTACATCTATTACCTAAAAACACATTAGCATAATCCACCATCTTTTATTTGTCCACCAACACCAGTAGCCATCACCAATTCGGCTAAACTAAGATATTTATAGCCCCTAACCAACAAAAAAACTCATTAGATGACAGTCTGATAACATATTTATGGTATGGGATAGGTTTTGTTAGAAAAAAGTGCATATTTCAGGTATATGGCATAGTTTACAATTGCACCCACCGTCACAAATGGACTAGAATAATTACAATGAGCAACGTGTTTACCTAACTACTAATCATCAAACATTTCGTAAAAATACACAGCATACACGAATCGAAAGACACAGATCCTGTGAATACAGACAATATTTCAGATTTTCTAAGTGTCTTACAGCGAAAACACAATAAATCGTTATATTAGCTTAGCACATAGCAATTAGCAGCCCAGCATTGATTCTAGCCAAAGTGAGCGATAAAAGTCAACATCGCCAAAAGATATTAATTTTTTCACTAACCTTCTCAGAATTCTTCCGATGACACTCCTGTAACATCACATTACAACATGCATATACAGTTTGATCGAAAATGTTTATATTTAGCCACCAAAATCATGGTTAGACAATGTGAAATGTAGACAAGCTGGTAAAGAAAAAGTCCTTGCGCCACTTAGACAGTGATCTACTCTTATACATAAATACTCATAAACGTGACTAAAAAATATAGGGTGGACAGGGATTGATAGACAATTTAATTCTTAATACAATTGCGTTATTACATTTTTTAATTTATCCTTACTTTTCAATACAGTTTGCGCCAAGCGAAGCTACGTCAAAGAACATGGCGTCCTAAGCCACTAAAATGTTTCGACAGAAACACGATTTATCATAATAAAAATGTCCTACCTTGAGCTGTTCTTCCATCAGTATCTTGGGCAAAGGATCCTTTCTTGGGAGAAATCGTCTTTTGGTGGAAAGCTGTCCTCTTGCCATGTGGAAATGTCAACTGCGTTCGGGATGAACTGAAAAGCGTGCCCAACTTTTCACATCGTTGCAAAAATAAATGTCCCAAAATCGCACTAAACGGATATAAATTGCTATAAAACGCTTTAAATTAACTACCTTATGATGTTTTTAACTCCTATAACGAGTGAAAAGATGACCGGAGAAATATAACAGGCTAAACTAACGCTTGGAACAGGTGCGCGCCGGTGTCCTCTAGGCTCATGACGCAGCTCCCAAAGAATGACTAGCTTCAGGGTTTTTTCATTTGTAGGGCCTGTGAACGCGCAATCGACCCCGTTGGAATCGTCATCACGTAAAGGCATCCAGGGGAAGACGTAAGAAGTGTCCGTATAGTCATAGCAACGACAGTGCCCTTTTAACTGACTTCAGAAGAGTGGCCAACATTTCTCAAATCTGACTCCATGTCAGGGAAATTGCTGTAGAATGGGCTCTGTTCCACTTAGAGACAAAATTTCAACTCCTATAGAAACTATAGACTGTTTTCTATCCAATAATAATAATAATATGCATATTGTACGATCAAGGATTTTGTGGGAAGCCGTTTAAAAAATTAGCCAAATTAGCATAAATAGTCTAAACAGCGCCCCCATCCCCAACAGGTTAAAACATTCCCAAACCAGAAACCGTGGATTGACGGCAGCATTCGCGTGAAACTGAAAGCGCGAACCACTGCTTTTAACCAGGGCAAGGTGACCGGAAGCATGACCGAATACAAACAGTGTAGCTATTCTCTCCGCAAGGCAATCAAACAGGCTAAGTCCCAGTACAGAGACAAAATCGAGTCGCAATTCAACAGCTCAGACACAAGAGGTATGTGGCAGGGTCTACAGTCAATCACGGATTACAAAAAGAAAACCAGCCCCGTCGCGGACCAGGATGTCTTGCTCCCAGACAGGCTAAACAACTTTTTTGCCCGCTTTGAGGACAATACAGTGCCACTGACACGGCCCCCTACCAAAACCTGCGGGCTCTCCTTCACTGCAGCCGAGGTGAGTAAAACATTTAAACGTGTTAACCCTCGCAAGGCTGCAGGCCCAGACGGCATTCCCAGCCGCGTCCTCAGAGCATGCGCAGACCAGCTGGCTGGTGTGTTTACGGACATATTCAATCAATCCTTATCCCAGTCTGCTGTTCCCACATGCTTCAAGAGGGCCACCATTGTTCCTGTTCCCAAGAAAGCTAAGGTAACTGAGCTAAACGACTACCGCCCCGTAGCACTCACTTCCGTCATCATGAAGTGCTTTGAGAGACTAGTCAAGGACCATATCACCTCCACCCTACCGGACACCCTAGACCCACTCCAATTTGCTTACCGACCCAATAGGTCCACAGACGACGCAATCGCAACCACACTGCACACTGCCCTAACCCATCTGGACAAGAGGAATACCCATGTGAGAATGCTGTTCATCGATTACAGCTCAGCATTTAACACCATAGTACCCTCCAAACTCGTCATCAAGCTCGAGACCCTGGGTCTCGACCCCGCCCTGTGCAACTGGGTCCTGGACTTCCTGACGGGCCGCCCCCAGGTGGTGAGGGTAGGTAACAACATCTCCACCCCGCTGATCCTCAACACTGGGACCCCACAAGGGTGCGTTCTGAGCCCTCTCCTGTACTCCCTGTTCACCCACGACTGCGTGGCCATGCACGCCTCCAACTCAATCATCAAGTTTGCGGATGACACTACAGTGGTAGGCTTGATTACCAACAACGACGAGACGGCCTACAGGGAGGAGGTGAGGGCCCTCGGAGTGTGGTGTCAGGAAAATAACCTCACACTCAACGTCAACAAAACAAAGGAGATGATTGTGGACTTCAGGAAACAGCAGAGGGAGCACCCCCCTATCCACATCGACGGGTCAGTAGTGGAGAAGGTGGAAAGTTTTAAGTTCCTCGGTGTACACATCACGGACAAACTGAATTGGTCCACCCACACAGACAGCGTCGTGAAGAAGGTGCAGCAGCGCCTCTTCAACCTCAGGAGGCTGAAGAAATTCGGCTTGTCACCAAAAGCACTCACAAACTTCTACAGATGCACAATCGAGAGCATCCTGTCGGGCTGTATCACCGCCTGGTACGGCAACTGCTCCGCCCACAACCGTAACGCTCTCCAGAGGGTAGTGAGGTCTGCAGAACGCATCACCGGGGGCAAACTACCTGCCCTCCAGGACACCTACACCACCCGATGTCACAGGAAGGCCATAAAGATCATCAAGGACAACAACCACCCAAGCCACTGCCTGTTCACCCCGCTATCATCCAGAAGGCGAGGTCAGTACAGGTGCATCAAAGCAGGAACCGAGAGACTGAAAAACAGCTTCTATCTCAAGGCCATCAGACTGTTAAACAGCCACCACTAACATTTAGCGGCCGCTGCCAACATACAGACTCAACTCCAGCCACTTTAAAAATGGGAATTGATGGAAATTATGTAAAAATGTACCACTAGCCACTTTAAACAATGCCACTTAATATAATGTTTACATACCCTACATTACCCATCTCATATGTATATACTGTACTCTATATCATCTACTGCATCTTGCCATCTTTATGTAATACATGTACCACTAGCCACTTTAAACTATGCCACTTTATGTTTGCATACCCTACAGTACTCATCTCATATGTATATACCGTACTCTATACCATCTACTGCATCTTGCCTATGCCGTTCTGTACCACCACTCATTCATATATCTTTATGTACATATTCTTTATCCCTTTACACTTGTGTGTGTATAAGGTAGTAGTTGTGGAATTGTTAGGTTAGATTACTTGTTGGTTATTACTGCATTGTCGGAACTAGAAGCACAAGCATTTCGCTACACTCGCATTAACATCTGCTAACCATGTGTATGTGACTAATACAATTTGATTTGATTTGATTTGAAAAGCTGGTCATGGCTCAGATCAACACCATTTTCTCAGAAACCCTGGACCCACTCCAATTTGCATACCATCCCAACAGATCCACAGAGGATGCAATCTCTATTTCAGTCCACACTGCACTTTCCCACCTGGACAAAAGGAACACGTACGTGAGAATGCTATTCATTGACTACAGCTCAGCATTCAACATCATATTGCCCTCAAAGCTCATCACTAAGCTAAGGACCCTGGGACCAAACACCTCCCTTTGCAACTGGATCCTGGACTTCATGACGGGCCGCCCCCAAGTAGTAAGGGTAGGTAACAACACATCAGCTACGCTAATCCTCAACACGGAGGCCCGTCAGGGGTGCGTGCTCAGTCCCCTCCTGTACTCCCTTTTCACCCATGACTGCATGGCCAGGCACAACTCCAACACCATCATTAAGTTTGCCGACGACACAACAGTGGTAGGCCTGGTCACTGACAACGATGAGACAGCCTATAGGGAGGAGGTCGGAGAACTGGTCGTGTGGTGCCAGAATAACAACCTCTCCCTCAATTTGATCAAGACACAGGAGTTGATTGTGGACTACAGGAAAAGGAGGACCGAGCACGCCCCCATTCTCATCAACGGGGCTGTAGTGGAGCAGGTTGAGAGCTTCAAGTTCCTTGGTGACCACATCACCAACAAACTATCATGGTCCAAACACACCAAGACAGTCGTGAAGAGGGCACGACAACACCTATTCCCCCTCAGGAGACTGAACAGATTTGGCATGGATCCTCAGACCCTCAAAAAGGTATACAGGTGCACCATCGAGAGCATGCTGACTGGTTGCATCACTGCCTGGTATGGCAACTGCTCGGCCTCTTACCGCAAGGCACTACAGAGGGTAGTGCATACGGCCCAGTGCATAGCTGGGGCCAAGCTTCCTGACATCCAGGACCTCTATACCAGGCGGTGTCAGAGGAAGAACCTAAAAATTGTCAAAGACACCAGCAACCCTATTCATAGACTGTTCTCTCTGCTACCGCACGGCAAGCTGTACCGGAATGCCAAGTCTGTATCCAAAAGGCTTCTTAACAGCGTCTAACCCCAAGCCATAAGACTCCTGAACAGCTAGCCTAGGTAGCCTAGTGGTTAGAGCGTTGGACTAGTAACCGATAGGATACAAGATTGAAGCCCTGAGCCAAAAAGGTAAAAATCTGTTGTTCTGCCCCTGAACAAGGCAGTTCAGGCTGTCCTAGGCCGACATTGAAAATAAAAACTTGTTCTTAACTGACTTGCCTATTTAAATCAATAAAGATAAACAAATAAAATGGCTACGCAGACTATTTGCATTGTCCCCACCCCCTCTTTTACGCCACTCTCTGTTTATTATCTATGCATAGTCACTTTACCTCTACCAACATGTAGATATTACTTCAATTACCTCGACGAACTTGTGTTCCCCCGCACATTGACTCCGTACCAGTACCTCCTGTATATAGCCTCACTACTGTTATTTTACTGCTGATCTTTAATAATTTGTTATTTTTCTTCAAACTGAAGTTGTAAGTAAGCATTTCACTGTAAGGTATTGTACTCCTGTTGTACTCGGCGCACATGAGAAATACATTATTTTTTGGGGGGGTGTCAGGGAAAATGTATGGAGTAACAAGTACATTATTTTCTGTAGGAATGTATTGGAGTAAAAGTAAAAGTAGTCAAAAATATAAATAGTAAATTACAGATTCCCCAAAAAACGACTGTGTACAACTCATTAACGAATGTTCAAAAAGTGTGTTAGTGTGTGTGTGTGTGTGTATGCGTCAGTGTTTATGGTGTGTCAACCTGCGTTTACTATTGGTGTTAGACAGTAAGAGCGGAGAGCAGGTCGAGGAGGCTCAGCCAAAGACAACAGGAAGTGCCTGAGGACAGAGGAGCCAGTCATTAATCAGGTGTGATACCTGCACCCTCCGCCAGCCCAGCCAGGGCAGCAGGACTGGGCCAAGTCAAACACAGCCAGCCCACAGCACAGAGGGACCAGGACTGGACCGGCACCAGCGTGAATACACTGGCCTAATTAACTTTTCTGCTCCTAAGTCACCGTCTGTGTTACTATGGAAGTAATTAGAGGGATGTTAAAATTGTCAGTTTTCTCTCCACTTAAAAAACAAATCCATTCACACATTCAGGAACACTGACCCTTCATATATGGACATATGGAGTCTGACGTATATATAGCACCAAGGAAGGACCACCTTGTAAACCAATATCCTCATTACCTAACCTGGCTGTAGTCAAATTAAATTATTTTCCCATGTGTAAGATATTGTGAGGTAATATTTTACAACTTAGGGACTTTGAAACAGACATGAACCATTGCGTCTCGTTAAAACGGCCCACGTTTGTTGAACTAAATATCTTTACAGGCTTTTTTCTCTGTTTGGTCAGTTAGAATAACAGATTACTCTGCATTGCCAGTGCCTAGTTTCAAGCTGAGCACTGAAGCTGTGCTAATTTGGTTATTTATGAAAGTCATTGATGCTGACCAGTGAAACCATGGATATGGGCCTATTTGTGGTGGAAAAGTGCACCAGGGTCATTATTGTAGTTGGCAACATATTTCATATTTTTTTGCTCCCCAATTAATCATGTCTCTCACTGCAGGCTACGGATTCCATAACAATGATGCTCACACAGACACACACAGAGGATCAATTGTGGAGAAAAAGCCTTAGTACACTGAGGACTCGTCACTCGTCTTTATGAGCCTGTCTTCCACCATTTTGTCAGTTTCAAATTTGCTTGCGTCCACCACCCTCATATGTTCATCAATACTTTGGGGCCTGGCAGAAGGGCATTTCTTCTGAATGTTTTCTATAATTCAGGTCTATAATGTGTTAATGAATGACCCTTGTATCTGTTTGGGTTCAGAGAGTTTGTTTTTGCTCGTTTTCTCAAGTGTGTTAATGTTTGTTGTGTCTGTCTCTCCACTCAGCTAAGCTCTCATCCCCATAATGGAATTCTCTTTAATAAACAGAACGAAGCTGTCATCTACATGTGTGAATACCGGTCAAACTGATTCACTTCTTATGGCTGCAATCCCGTTAACGGGATGATATGACAACAGCCAGTGAAAGTGCAGGGCGCCAAATTCAAACAACAGAAATCTCATAATTAAAATTCCTCAAACATACATGTATTTTATACAATTTTAAATGTAATCTTGTTGTTAATCCCACCAAAGTGTCCGATTTCAAATAGGCTTTACAGCGAAAGCACCATAAACGATTATGTTAGGTCACCGCAAAATCACAGAAAAACACAGGTATTTTTCCAGCCAAAGACAGGAGTCACAAAAAGCAGAAATAGAGATAAAATTAATCACTAACCTTTGATGATCTTCATCAGATGACACTCATAGGACTTCATGTTACACAATACATATATGTTTTGTCCGATAAAATTCATATTTATATCCAAAAACCTCAGTTTACATTGGCTCCATGTTCAGAAATGCCTCCAAAATATCCGGAGAAATTGCAGAGAGCCACGTCAAATAACATAAATACTCATCATAAACTTTGATGAAAGATACATGTTTTACATAGAATTAAAGATACACTTCTTCTTAATGCAACCGCTGTGTCAGATTTTGAAAATCTTTACGGCAAAAGCACAATATTCAATAATCTGAGAACAGAGTTCAGCCACAAAAGGAAGCCATACAGTTACCCGCCAAATTGTGCAGTCAACAAAACTCCTAAAAAGCATTATAAATCTTCACTTACCTTTGCTGATCTTCGTCGGAATGCACTCCCAAAAGAAATGTTTGTGTTGTTCGGTAATGTCCATCATTTATGCCCAAGTAGCTACTTTTGTTAGCGCGTTTAGTACACAAATCCAAACGCTCGTGCAGGTCCAGCCGAACGTCGGGCGAAAACGTCAAAAAGTTATATTACAGGTCGAAGAAACTTGTCAAACTAAGTATAGAATCAATCTTTAGGATGTTGTTATCATAAATATTCAATAACGTTCCAACCTGAGAATTCCTTTGTGTCTATAGAAGTAATGTAACGCAAGTCGATATCATGTGGAATGTGCATGACCAGGACCTGGCTCTCTGCCAGACCACTGACTCATTCCCCTCTCATTCAGCCCCACAACACAGTAGAAGCTTCATTCAAAGTTATACAGACTTTTGACATCTAGTGGAAGCGGTAGGAAGTGCAAACATATCCATATCCTACTGTGTTTTCAATAGGCGATGAGTTGAAAATCGACCAACCTCAGATTTCTCACTTCCTGGTTGGATTTCTTCTCAGGTTTTTGCCTGCCATATTTTTTATTTTTTTTATTTTACCATTATTTTACCAGGTAAGTTGACTGAGAACACGTTCTCATTTGCAGCAACGACCTGGGGAATAGTTACAGGGGAGAGGAGGGGGATGAATGAGCCAATTGTAAACTGGGGATTATTAGGTGACCATGATGGTTTGAGGGCCAGATTGGGAATTTAGCCAGGACACCGGGGTTAACACCCCTACTCTTACGATAAGTGCCATGGGATCTTTAATGACCTCAGAGAGTCAGGACACCCGTTTAACGTCCCATCCGAAAGACGGCACCCTACACAGGGCAGTGTCCCCAATCACTGCCCTGGGGCATTGGGATATTTTTTTAGACCAGAGGAAAGAGTGCCTCCTACTGGCCCTCCAACACCACTTCCAGCAGCATCTGGTCTCCCATCCAGGGACTGACCAGGACCAACCCTGCTTAGCTTCAGAAGCAAGCCAGCAGTGGTATGCAGGGTGGTATGCTGCTGGCTATGAGTTCTGTTATACTCACAGACATAATTCAAACCGTTTTAGAAACTTCACGGTGTTTTCTATCCAATACTAATAATAATATGCATATATTAGCAACTATGACTGAGGAGCAGGCCGTTTACTCTGGGCACCTCTGTGCACCTTTCATCCAAGCTACTCAATACTGCCCCTGCAGCCATAAGAAGTTAAGTGAGATGTATTAGACAGTTTTTGGCTGAAACATTGATTGAAGGTAGATGTCAACTCTGGGTTTACGAGGTAGAAGGCCACTCTCAACTGGTTGTGACCCACAGTGGGACTGTGCCTCTCTGCGTACCCCCCTACCCCCAGTGGGGTGACACAGGGGCCACTGGCAGTTTGGGGCGAGGTTAGGGTTTCAGTGTCACACTGGGGTAACTCTCCACATTGCCCTCCTCCTCACCCTCTAGCCTTCTCCAGCCTCCAGACCCGAGCTCATAGGCCTTTCCATGCCCCAGTGCACTCCACGGGTCTCTGTTACCCCGTTATACAGCAGTAAATGTCACCTGAGTTGCATTCCCCCCAGCACACACAGACAGCCCTTTATTCACCACCTTTTATAAGTGCCACAACTCACATTTCATGTTCGCTACGTTTATTATGTGCCAAGAACCTTTTCCTCCCCTCAGTTGGATCACTCCCCTTGAAGTATGTAAAGTGCTTGTGTATTTTTGGCCTGTTTCGATTTATATCTTGATTCATTTTCTGTTTTAATGTGGTATGAGACTGTCTTCATTGCTGTATGTTCAAGAAGACCTTACACACCACAGCCAGGATTAGTTTCAGTGTGTATGTCAAAGGTACTTCAAATTTAGGCTGACCAATATGAGTTTACAGCTACGAAAAGCTTTTATACAGGAAACAATGTGTTGAACAAGTCTTAGAAATCATGAGATAGAGGTACATTAACGAACAGAGCAGAGGGCTTGGCCAGTCAGAGTAGTATGTTGTGACACCAACCCACGTTAGTCCAGGATAGGAGACCAGGAGACTTGATCTAATGTGCTGATGACAATATGATTTATCCCCTCCTCAATATCCAGTCACACACTGCCTGCACACAGCCAGTAGTCCTATACATCAACAGAAAAGTGGCTCCTTTGCAGGGCCTCAGTATTACATCACATTACAACCTGGCTGTGTGCCTACAGTTACCGTAAGTGATATGGTTTGGTGCTCACTTCTGTTGTTAAAGCTTCTCCTGGAACCTTCACTATTTGTTTCAACACCCTACTCGATCTCTCATAGACTGCAATAGGTGGGTCAATGTTGAGAATTCTTCTAAACCTGACAAGCAACAGTAACTTGGTTCCAGAGAGAATATGCCAATGTAAACTGTCAGAGCCATAGAGAAGTCTCTTGATGAACTACAGTTGGAAAGCAGCCTCGGCTCTGCCAGCATGGATCACCCCTCTGCCAACCCATGGCACTGAGAACATCTTTATGGAACCCATGGGTTTTCCTCCAGGAAAAACTCAACTGGATTTGGTTGATTGCTGTTATTCTTTCTCCGTCTTTAAATGCTTTGTGATCATGATGAATTCATTTAAACACAATTTAGGCGATATTGATACACCTTAAAGCGATCCAAAGTTCACAAATATATAATTTGATTTCATGTTTCAGACATTAGAAATAATCTATTCATGATCTGCTCCATTATGTGATTACATTTCAATGAGGCATTCAGATGGTAACTCTTTTCCTTGGTAAGTCTATTCTAAACAAACACTCCTGTTCATTTCCATGAATACGTGCTTATACACTGAGTGTACAAAACATTATATTGAGTTGCACGCCCTTTTCCCCACAGAACAGCCTCAATTTGTCGGGGCATGTACTCTACAAGGTGTCGAAAGCGTTCCTCAGGGATGCTGGCCCATGTTGACTCAAATGCTCCCACAGTTGTTGGATGTCCTTTGGTGGAAGACCATTCTTGATACACACGGGAAACTGTTGAGCATGAAAAACAAGCAGCATTGCAGTTCTTGACACAAACCAGTGCGCCTGGCACCTACTACCATACCCTGTTCAAAGGCACTTCAACCTTTTGTCTTGCCCATTCACCCTCTGAATGGCACACATACACAATCTATGTCTCAAAAATATCCTTCTTTAACCTGTCTCCTCCCCTTCATCTACACTGATTGAAATGGATTTAACAAGTGACTTCAATAAGGGACCATAGCTTTCACCTGGATTCACCTGGTCAGTCTATGTCATGGAAAGAGCAGAAGTTCTTAATGTTTTGTACACTCAGTCTATGTCCACATGCAACACAGGACACAAAATTAATTTTAAATTCTTATGCGGATATTGCCTTGATGATCCGTGTGGGATTTTCCACATACTTTGTAAGTATGACTTTTTTCAGGTTAATTGATTACCTTATATATGAACTGGGTACTATTAGGAGATTTGTATAAACCTTGCTGTCTGTCTCTCTGACATTTGCAACACTGTTTCAATATTCAAATTCGATCTTCAGCTGTCCTATAGTAATGAACATGTCGGGAGTCAGGACGAGACAGACAGACAGGCAGCGTTTCTCAGCCAGTCGAAATCATGAATCAGCTTTGTGTCGGGACTATATTTTGTGGAAGGATGAAATAGTATGAATAAATTCATCAAAATAAAGTTTTTAATTAAAATATGTTGGTAACCCATTGTATAAATGTGATAATGCCCTCGAAGCACAGTTTGCCGTTACTCGAACCGGTGCCAATATATCCTCCAAACTCTGGCATCTCGGGCATTACCACTTAAATAAGTCTCACACAAACAATTTGGTGTGGCAGGCTGAGCAGTAGGGTTTCCCTGCCTGCTCCTTGAACACCCCCTGGCTGAGTTTACGCAGACAGAAGGCACACACAAAGTGCTCAGGGTGGAACTTGCGCTCCAAAGCAGAGATGCAGCGGCCAGAGATGGGCTCTCCACAGCCCCCACACAGTGTTCCCTGTCGGGAGTGGAAGTGCAGAGAGCACAGGGGACGACCATCCAGCTCCAGGAAACAACCATCGTTGAAGGGCTTCAGACAGTCCTGGAGAGATGGAGAGAAGGAGAAAGAGAGCACTTATTCTATCTACTTGATATAGTAGGCCTACTCTTTATTGGAAGTTGAGTAGGATTCTGATAATATCAGCATAATGTTGTATTGTGGCTGTTGGCTGTTCAAAGTTTATTGTCTGAGAAATGGTAGAAGTTTCAAAGCCATGTGCGTGATCTGTGGATCATGTGCGACTCACTGAGCAGACGAAGCAGTTGGGATGCCAGGTGCCGTTGGCTGCAGTCAGGTAGTTCTCTCTCACAGGGTCTCCACAACCAGTGCACTTTGGAGCAAAGAGATGGTAAAAGTCTCTGTGGCAGTACGGCTTCCCGTCCTTCTCCAGAAAACCTATGGCACATCAAAGGACACACACGCAAAGAGAGGAGTGTTCTCAGTCACACTGTGGTCTAGATCATATGTTACCCTATAGGGAACAGTAGTAGTTGTGGTGCCATCTGTCAGGCCGATAGATGTGTGCTCCTTCACCTTCAGCCCCAAAGAGCTCCCCACAATGGGAACAGAAGAAGTGCTCAGGGTGCCAGGTGCGGTCCATCGCTGTCAGGATGTTCTGAGAGAGAGGACAAAGAGCCCAGCATGCGGTGAGGTAAACCCAACGACAACAGATCTAGAGAGGTGGTGAGTTGGTTTTGTGCAGTGTTAAATAATGGTGATAATACAGTCCAAACCAAAGAGAAGGAGTGTACCTGCAGAATGGGGCCCTTGCAGTAACCACAGCGAGGGGAGAAGAGATGCTGGTAGTCTTTCTCACAGTAGGCCTTCCCCTCCCTCTCAAAGAAGCCACTAGTCCCCAGCTCAGCCTGACACTCCACACAAACAAAGTGTTCTGGGTGCCACACCTGGCCCAGGGCTGTGATCATCTGCCGAATAAAATAAAATGGTAAGAAGAAAAATATACTTTGTTTCATGTACTGGCCATGGTTCTTTTGATTGATCATCTTCGCCTATACTGTTATTTTGAAATCAATCTTTTGTCTGGTTTTTGACAGTTCAAGCTGTTTACCTTTCCCACAATGACCTTGCCACAGGAAGCACAGTGGCCCTTCGCCACCGTTCGTACACCCATCTTCTCCATATCAGAGCTCAGGCCTCCCAGAAGGTCATCTATGGCGTCCGTTTTTCTCTGTGTTGATGCTTTGCGCTCCAGATCATAAGTCTTAGGACTGTTGGTGCTCTCCTGTTTCACTTGTGTGTCCTCCTTTTCTTTCTTTTCTCCAACCTGGGTCTTTTTGACTGATTTCTGGACAAGTGGTGGTGGGGTTGAGGGAGGAGGAGGGTCTGGGAGCTAAAGATGAGAAAAAGCTGTGTGTCCTCAAAACAGAATTGCATCCTTTCATATGCATCTAAAACGTGTTTTTAACAGTTTTATATCTCAAAATTCTATTCATTTTGGAGGCACTAGTGGTACTAAAGCTTCCAATATTTATTTTGTTTGCTTATACTGCCCTCTGCTGTCAGATCAAGTCAACTTCATTGAAAGACAGAGAATTCTATTTGCTTGATTCTACCCATCGTCTCTCCTTGCCTCCTTCTCAAAACCCATTGGATGAGAAGCTGTTGGATGGGAAGCTCAGAGGTCCCTCCCCTCTGACCTTCTCACACAATGGGTTTTGAGGGGGCGAGGAGAGAGGACACAAGGAATCAAGGAAATGCATTTGAGATTCTCCTACAGTCATCCTCTGCTCATGCTCTGACCGGCAGTGTATTCCATGATAGATGCTTCCTCACCCCCATCTCCAGACCAAACAGCAAATCCTCCATTATGGAGTCCAGCTCTCTGGTAGCAGAGCAAGGACTCAGCAGACCGGCATCCACTGGAGCTGGTAACTCACTGACAAACACACAGAGAAAACCACAGATGAGCACTGTTATGCAATGGACACTGGACAGATACTTGAATCTGAGGTGATACATCTCAGTCTCAGCTCTATCTATATGGTCTGACCCAGGATCATAATGTATGGCTATCTGTGAGCAGACCTACCAGTGGCTCACCTGTATACATTGGTACTATCTGTCTCATTTTCTTTCTTTGGAGGGAGACCAACAGGACACACCTTTGAGACCTGTGGGAAATTTCACATAAAGCATAGAGCTAAAAGACACATCCAGTTGTAATAGTTGGACAAAAGACTAAACAACAACTGCTAGAGGTAATTGTGTCATTACCTGTCCATATGTGTTGGCTGTATCACTTTCTTTCTTCTGAGTAGCTGACTCTGGACCAGCTAAGTTGAAAGCCAGCTCTTCTAAGATAAGATCTATAAAACACATATATGCTGTGGTATGGTATGGTACTACAGTATCAATCAGAGTAAGCACTTCTAACAGACTTCCTCTGAGATGAATTACAATGCCTCACTACGTTCTCCTTTTGCCTATTGCGAGGTGCACCCATTGATCTGATGTGATTTTTTCCAGTGGTGTAAAGTACTTAATTAAAAATACTTTAAAGTACCTCTTAAGTATTTTGGGGGTTATCTGTACTTTACATTACTATTTTTGATTACTTTTACTTTTACACCACGACATTGCTAAATAAAATAATGTACTTTTTACTCCATACATTTTACCTGACACCTAAAATTACTAGTTACATTTTGAATGCTTAGCAGGACAGGAAAATGGTCCAATTCACACACTTATCAAGAGAACATCCCTGGTCATCTCTACTGCCTCTGATCTGGCGGAGTCGCTAAACACAAAGGCTTTCGCTTGTAAATTATGTCCGAGTGTTTGAGTGGCTATCTGTAAATTAAAAGAACATGAAAAATGTGCTGCCTGATTTGCTTAACCAAATAGACTTTTACTCAAGTAGTATTTTACTGGGTCATTTTCTATTAACGTATCTTTACTTTTACTCAAGTATGACAATTGGGGACTTTTTCCACCACTGATTGTTTCATACAGTGCTGCTTCCTGAGGATATGATATAAGAGGTGTTACAGACAAGATCCTAAAGCAGAAGTGAAACTTTTGAAACTGATGCACTCTATGACTAACAAACAGTCTTATTCTGACTTTGAACTCACATGCTGACGGTAGCCTATGAAAGGGAACATTACATATAACTATTGTATTATGCTCATTTTAAGAGGAAGTTTAACACAAGTAAGTCATAACTACACTGGTGGAGATTTAGCACAAATCCATGATTTGTTTCTTTTTTCAAAGTAAAAAATAAAACACAATGCCTAGCAAAGAAGGACACCGTTTGGTAGATGTGTAAAGCTAAAAAAAAAAGCAGACGCTGAATATCCCTATGAGCAGTGTGAAGTTATTAATTAGGCTTTGGATGGTGTATCGAAACGCAAGGCCAAATCTACACTGGAATTGCTTACCAAGACGACATAGAATGTTCCTGAGTGACCTAGTTACAGTTTTGAAAATGGCTGTCTAGCAATGATCAACAATCAACTTAAAAAACAATAATGGGCAAATATTGTACAATCTAGGTGTACAATGCTCTTGAATACTTATTTATATAGGTATTCACACTCCTGAGTCAATACTTTGTAGAAGCACCTTTGGCGGCGATTCCATATATGAATACTTTCTGAAGGTACTTGCATTGAAAAACCTCCCTGGTCTTTGTGGTTGAATCTGGGCTTGAAATTCACTACTCAATTAAGGGACCTTACAGTATGTGTGGGGTACATATTAGTGTGTAGCGCAAACTGTTCGGACGCTACAGACAGAAGTTGGCAGATCATCTGTACTGACTTCAGACGAGTTCCAAGACGCTTGTGGGGGGCAGTAGAGCAAAACGGAGAACATCATCGTGTTTTTCACAGTCTCATCTTTCCATAGAGGGATCATAGCTTGCAAGCCAAACCGTTTGGACGCTACAGACAATTATGTGAGAAGACCGATTTTCGGGGTGTCTCATGGTTTGACAAACACCGCTCTAGCTCTGTCACCTTCCACCACAGATGCGGAAGTGCGACATAGGCGGGGGATTGAGACACATCCACTGCAAAAACAAATATGTTTGTTTAAACTGATCGATTTACATGGGGAGTTTGGTAATGTGCTAATTAGATTTCCCCGGAAGCGCAGATATCAAACTTAGGGTTAACCACTATTATTGTACACAGAATGAGTCTATGCAATTTCTTATGCGATTTGTTAAGCACATTTTTACTCCTGAACTAATTTAGGCTCGCCATAACAAAGGGGTTGAATATTTATTGACTCAAGACAATTCAGCTTTACATTTTTTATTAATTTCTAAAATGCTCTACAAACAAAATTCCACTTTGACATTATGGGGTATGGTGTGTAGACCAGTGACACAAAATCTCAATTTAATCAATTTTTAGTTCAAGTTGTAAAACAACAATGTGAAAAAAGTAAAGGGGTGTGAATACTTTGTGAAGCCTCTGTATATCCCTATCCACTGGATTTCTCACTAATTGAATGTGGTTGGTACTAGGTGACTTCAGTCAACAACCTCAACAATCCATCTGCCTATCAACAGAGAACCTTCTTTGTGATTCCTCGTGAATTTACATCAACAGTCATGTCTACAACAATACATTTTATTCAAATAGGATATGAACCATATGATATGATTAGCATGCCCAATGTAATACATGCTTCATTCACCAAACACAACAAAACTTTTACATGTACATTTTCATGAGTATATCATTTTTAAAATGTTATTCGTGCTCAAATCTATTGATGTCTGTATTTCCTTTATAGATTGATCTATTGTATTTTGTTTTATAACACAACAGCAGCAGAGGAAAAAAGTATACTCACCCAGCTCATCCATGCTTGCTCAATGTACTTATCAATGTGTATGAGCTTACATGTTCAGTTGTATGTGTGTGTGTGTGTGTGTTGGGTTACTGGCAGTTACTGTGGTAACCAGCCCACTTCAATCAAGTCGAAACTGTCATTTCCTTTTGTCAGTTTCTTTTTACAAACTTGAATTTCTCTTGGTGCACTGCTACCTTCCTGACACAGACTACATTCTAAGTCATTTTCTACTTATATTCTTGAAACATATGATCTGGTGAATAGTTTAACACATTTCATTTGGTTTATTTGAAGAGTTAAAAACATAATACAAGCACACAAGTGAATACAAAACACAGGTTGTATGTACACAAATGTTTTATCAATAACTATCTGCTAAAAGCTGATGGTATATGGGTTAACGGGTCAACTATAAATCTGAAGAATTAGAGGGCATACCCCCCTCCCCAAAAAATGGGCTAGGGGTAGATAAAAACGTTTATTTGACTTTTTTCAAATAGGAAAGACCAGAGCCATGTACAGGGCGTTCAGAAAGTATTCAGACCCGTTGACTTTTTCCACATTTTGTTATAGCCTTATTCTAAAATGGATTCAATATTTATTTTTCAACCTACACACAATACCACATAATGAGAGAACGAAAACAGGTTTTTAGAAATTCTTGCAAATGTATTAAAAATAAAAAGGAGAAATACCTTATTTACATAAGTATTCAGACCCTTTGCTATGAGACTTGAAATTGAGCTCAGGTGCATCCTGTTTCCATCATCCTTGAGATGTTTCTACAACTGGATTAGAGTCCACCTGTGGTAAATTCAATTGATTGGATATGATTTGGAAAGGCACACACCTGTCTATACAAGGTCCCAAAATTGACAGTGCATGTCAGAGCAAAAACATGCGATGAGGTCAAAGGAATTGTCCGTAGAGGTTCGAGACAGGATTGTGTCGAGGCACAGATTTGGGGAAGGGTACCAAAACATTTCTGCAGCATTGAAGGTCCCCAAGAACACAGTGGCCACAGTGGAAGATTGGAACCACCAGGACTCTTCCTAGAGCTGGCCTCTCAGCAAAATTGAGCAATCGGGGGAGAAGGGCCTTGGTCAAGGACGTGACCAAGAACCTGATGGTCAATCTGACAGAGCTCCAGAGTTCCTCTGTGGCGATGGAAGAACCTTCCAGAAGGACAACCATCTCTGCAGCACTCCACCAATCACTACCTGTATGGTAGTGTAGCCAGACGGAAGCCACTTCTCAGTAAAAGGCACATGACAGCCCACTTGGAGCTTTTCAAAAAGCACCTAAAGGAGAAACAAGATTCTCTGGTCTGATGAAAACAAGATTGTTTTTGGCCTGAATTCCAAGCGTCACGTCTGGAGAAAACCTGGCACCATCCGAATGGTGAAGCATGGTGGTGGCAGCAACATGCTGTGGGGATGTTTTTCAGCGGCAAGGACTGGGAAACTAGTCAGGATCGAGGGAAAGATTAATGGAGCAAAGTACAAAGAGATCCTTGATGAAAATCTGCTCCAGAGGGCTCAGGACCTCAGACTGGTGTGAAGGTTCAGCTTCCTAAAGGACAACGACCCTAAGCACACAGCCAAGACAATCTAGGAGTAGCTTCGGGACAAGTCTTTGAATGTCCTTGAGTGGCCCAGCCAGAGCCCGGACTTGAACCCAAAGGAACATCTCTGGAGACCTGAAAATAGCTGTGCTGTGACGCACCCCATCAAACCTGACATAGCTTGAGAGAATCTGCAGAGAAGAATGAGAGAAACTTGCCAAATACAGGTGTGCCAAGCTTGTAGCGTCATACGCAATAAGACTCGAGGCTGTAATCGCTGTCAAAGGTGCTTCAATAAAGTACTGAGTAAAGGGTCTGAATACTTATGTAAATGTAATATTTCAGTTGTTTTATTTGTAATCTTTTGCAAAAATGTCTAAAAACCTGTTTTTGCTTTGTCATTATGGGGTATTGTGTGTAGATTGCTGAGGGATTTATTATATTTTATCCATTTTAGAATAAGGCTGTAACGTAACAAAATGTGAAGCTAGTCAAAAGGTCTGAATACTTTCCAAAGGCACTGTATATGAACTGAATATGTTTGTCAACAACAGCCAGTATTTATTGAATATTTTTTTTAACTTGTAGCCTAATCTGGCCACTGTTACCGTCAATCTAATGCGTTCATCATTACACAAGGCTACAACAACAATACACTGATGTTATAGGCTATTTATTACATTGGTTTGCCAGCTCCAGGTAGGCTACACAAGTGTCACAAATTGATTTGCAATGACTCCAGTGGTATCTTCATTTCAACATATTTATTGTATCAAATGGTAGCCTACAATGACATACATTAAAAGGCTCCTCAGATGGCCATCTGAGGCAAATGTATAATTCTCCACATTTAGCTTAATGTAAGTTTAATTGAGGACTTTTCCCAATAAAGATAAACATGCTAGAGAGTTAGTTCCATAACTTCCATTTCAAATTTCCACTCGGGCAGCCCCGAGGCCCAAGAACTGAGCATGCATAAAGCACTTCGTTTGATACCGTTTTCTTTAAGCAGTAAACATTAGAATGCAGTCTAAACCACCTCCGAGCGGATTCATGTAATGTGCTGTAATGTCCCCAAAGTCGTTTTCCAGTGCTTTGTCTCCATTATTTCTTGATGTGCATCAGTTCAAGCTTGTTAATATGTTTTAATGGAAAAAAGTTTGGAAATAGGTGTCTCCATAATGACAATCTAAATAGCCAACCTACAAGTGGTAAAAAGCTGCTCTCTCTCCTCTCGCTCACGTGACTCAGTAGTGCTTTCTCAACACAAACACACACACACACACTCCTCTGGCCCTCCCCACCACTCACTCACTCACTCACTCACTCATTCACTCCCTCAACAACAGCCTGCCTCATTGCCTGACAGTCAGCAGCAGGTCAGAGTGAAATATGTAATGCCATGGCGGCTGCAGTTTAACTTAGAAATAGCCCAAAAACCTGCAACCCGAGACCAATACATTTTCACATGTGACATCATTTTCAAAGTAGCCCAATTTAGCAGGAAAACCATGAACATGGCAACACTGCGTGATGTAGTGTCCCCATGAGTGACAGAACACTGCGCTAATAACCGCGCAACTAGAGAAGATTACCAAACCCTACATTCGGAGCCTGCTGGTTTTCTGTTCTACCTGATAATTAATTGCACCAACCTGGTGTCTCGAGTTTAAATCACTGATTAGAAGAGAACAATGAAAAAACGCAGTGGAACTAGCTTTGAGGTCCAGAGTTGAGTTTGAGGGCTCTAGCGGTTATTTAAGGAGGTATGTTTAACAATGGTGAATGACCTGACGAAGATGCAACTCGGATCGAAACTTTGTATTTTTGGGGCGTCTGATTAAATTGCAATGGGAGCATACCAGAGTTGAGGACATTCCTTTTTTCTTTGATACGTTCTACCAGAGTTGAGGTCATTCCTTTTTTCTTTGATACGTTCTTCTGTCCTACACTTGGATGTGCATATTTTCATATTTTGTTATATTGCTCACGAGTATATTTCATTGGCTGATCCCTCCTGATGACTTGGATTGAATTATGTTATCCTTCCTTAACGCATCGGAAGTTCCACCCAGTTGACAAAATGATGAAAGTCTTCAATGACGCTGCCAATGCTAAAACAGGCTTTTGGGTGCTAGAGTCCTAAATCTATCTCAATGGGTGGCCCCCTCTTTAAGAATTAGCAAATGTATAATATAATTAAATATACATTTACACAGTTAATCTTCCAAAATACATTATCACATGAATGTAGATATCATGAGTGTTTCAGACATTTCAGTTCACAGCTCTGCTGTGTTGTGTCTTGGGATCTTCTGTCATTTTGCTTACTAGCTCTGACTTTGCAGATGACTACTTAATTGATTAAAAGTGTACTCACTATGCCTGTGATAATATGTGGTTGTCCTACCTAGCTATCTTAAGATGAATGCACTAACTGTAAGTCACACTGGATAACAACAACTGCTAAATGAGAAAACTGTAAAAATGTAAATGTAGGTGTCAAAGGATGGGGGAAATAATTTAAACTGTCATATTTTGACACAAATAAATTATATGGTACTACAATAACTATAGTGGCCAGTGTAAAGTTAACATTGAGATATCTTGTATCATTGGCCTCTCTCCTGTTGTTCATGCCAGTGCTGATGGATCAGATTAGTGACCCTCTGACCATGGCGTCGGCATCTACTACAAAAGCCGTCGGATGACAGTGGCACATGGAGATAGACGCGCAGCGGAGTAAGTCTTGAGTGCATCTAGGGTCACGCCTGCAGACCTAGGGTCAGCTGAAGAACCTGGGCTTCTCTTTGCACTCTGAGCTCGTCCACTACCTACTGCTGAGGTAAGACCTCAGACCAGACTGGGCTGATGGTGGCACACAATATTTATGGCTCATCTTTATTACACAACTATAACATTGGAGTAATGTTATGTTGGCTGTTATTAATTTTTGCTAAATTTCTTACCCCTCTCTTCTCTTCAGCTATTTTTCTAAAGTGTTTGCCAAATGCTCAGGTAAAAACATTTCCCCCATAACATACAGTTTACAGTTTCATTCATGTGAATATGTACTGTATATGTAGGCCTGTTTTTTGAATAGTCCACTAGGAAGTATGAAAGGGGACATGGCTGCCTTACTGACATCAAGAGAATCTCTGCATCGCTACGTCCTATTGGTCCACACTCACCGGCAACAGTGCCCCTTCCCATCCACCCTCCAGTCTGGCACTGCCATGGAGAAGTAGGCAGCTGGCACAGAGGCGAGCCAGTCAAAGGGAGAGGCAGTGAAGCAGAGAAGAGGCCCAAAGCACTTACCACCTCTAGAGGAGTGCCTATGCCCATGTACCCAGGGGAAGGAAATAAGAGAATCCTCGGATGTGTTAGAGGCAGAACGGTGTCTGGGAAGGAGGACATCGGCTCTCATGGCAACCTAGTCAGAGTGGCTGTGAATAAGAGGGGGTGACATGAGAAGGGGACGGAGGCAATGTGGAGGGAGATATTACCCCTTCAGGTTCAACTAGGTTCAAAGGGAGGAGAGGAGCAAAGGAGCTCAAGAAGGAGAGTGTCACAGAGAGGCGTTGTCTTACTGTGAGGAGGACCAGGGGTTGTGATGGTGCAAGGCCCATGGTGACCCAAGAGGAGGCACAACAACCAGGATTTTGGGGGGAAAATTTTGAAACACAATACAACCACACATGTGAATACAGTACAATGCCATTAAAATCATATAAGATGACACAAAAAAAGAAAAAATATGTATTTCCATTGTGGTCCTCATGAAATTACATGAAAACAAAATATACACAAGATTATAACATGAAAACAAAATACATCTCACATACATCTCATCAGTAGGGAGGAAACCGTAAAATTAATCAAATAGATTACCATGTAACGTTCATTGAAAACAAGTATACTTTCTTTAAGCCTGTGCAGTTTTAAAGTATTTTGCCTATAAATTATTTCTTAAGGTTATCTTAAAACTCCCTAGCGTAGGGATGGCGAGGAGACGGTGGACCAGACAACCATCAACTCTGGAGAGAGCAACTCAACAGGTTCATTAATAAGAAATGTTATTGTCACGGATCTCTCCGAAACTTTCATTACGCACACCTGGCCCCTGTTCCCAGTGATTAGTAATTGTATAAGTGTGCCCTTGGTTTACCATTGTCCTGTTGATTATTGTTACAATGTCCGTTGGATCGTGTGAGTACCTGTGCTGTGTGTTTTGGCTTTCGTGCCATTGTGGATTGCGCAGATGATTATGGGTCTCGTCCCATGTGTTAATCATTGTGTGCTTGAGTTATTTATTCGAGGTACTCCTCGCTCTTTTGTTTGTATAGTGTTTGTTTGGTCTTCATCCCGTGCCTTTACACTGCACGCCGTAATTTGGGTATAATAAAAACCTTATTACACATTCCTGCGCCTGTCTCCCGAATCATTCATACCGACGTGACAATTATCCAGAATTTCCTGATTAGTTCTGAAATGCCAGTGTTGACTCAAGATCACTATGTTGTTTGGTCATATCCAGGAAACGAGAATACACAGGAAGCTTCAGCGGCAGGAAGTGACACAACGCCAGCAGAGTCCTTGCAGTCATGGCAGGATTGGTAAAGTTGAATAGTTTGCTTCATGCACAACTCCTTGCATGTATTTCTTGTTCAAATCGTAATCAACCCAACCTTATGGTGATCTAATTTTATGTTTCAATAGGTGGCTGGCTGCCTATGTAATGTGATAATGATGATAAAGGTGATGAGGACAACCCAAGGCAAGGATGTCCCTTCACCCAGCAGGTTTTAATGACGCTATTTATTTAATCATCCAAGAAGGAAATAAAATGTGAATGAACATGTTGAAAAAATCAATGACCACTTTGTTGCACTTCATAGTGATGTAACTGTAGGACTGACACCACACTCCGAGGGCCCTCACCTCCTCCCTGTAGGCCGTCTCATCGTTGTTGATAATCAAGCCTACCACTGTAGTGTCGTCTGCAGACTTGATGATTGAATTGGAGGCGTGCATGGCCACGCAGTTGTGGGTGAACAGGGAGTACAGGAGAGGGCTGAGAACGCACCCTTGTGGGGCCCCAGTGTTGAGGATAAGCGGGGTGGAGATGTTGTTACCTACCCTCACCACCTGGGGGTGGCCCGTCAGGAAGTCCAGGACTCAGTTGCACAGGGCGGGGTTGAGACCCAGGATCTCCAGCTTGATGACAAGTTCGGAGGGTACTATGGTGTTAAATGTTGAGCTGTAGTCGATGAACAGCATTCTCACATAGGTATTCCTCTTGTCCAGATGGGTTAGGGCAGTGTGCAGTGTGATTGCGATTGCATCGTCTGTGGACCTATTGGGGCGGTAAGCAAATTGGAGTGGGTCTAGGGTGTCAGGTAGGGTGGAGGTGATATGGTCCTTGACTAGTCTCTCAAAGCACTTCATGATGACGGAAGTGAGTGCTACGGGGCGGTAGTCATTTAGCTCAGTTACCTTAGCTTTCTTGGGAACAGGAACAATGGTGGCCCTCTTGAAGCATGTGGGGACTGCAGACTGGGATAAGGATTGATTGAATATGTCCGTAAACACACCAGCCAGCTGGTCTGCGCATGCTCTGAGGACGCTGCTGGAGATGCCGTCTGGGCCTGCAGCCTTGCAAGGGTTGACACTTTTAAATGTTTTGCTCACGTTGGCTGCAGTGAAGGAGATTGTCCGCAAAAAAAGTTTTGTGCATTATCACTTAATTTATTACTATCTGTTTATTATCATCCAAATTTAATGTTCCCATAAAAATAACACCAAAATCAATCTCGCCTTGTGAGTTTGACGGCTGTGGGAAAGTCTTCTCCTCTCTGCAGTACCTCAGTGTCCAGCAGCATAGCTGAAGATGACCACTCATTATCTACTTATTACAGTCATTGCAAGGTAAAATACACTAAACTCCATTCTATCTTTTCGCACCTTTCGTTCAGCATCAAATGAAGTACCAGCACTTCCACCAGAGGACGCTCACCTGCTCTTACACTCCCTGTAGGGCCCTGTGTTTCTTCAGTCACATGGTCAAGACGAACTCTGGCTTTTGTCTTGAGATCAGAGGGACATCTGTGAGTTCTGTGCCCGGGTGTTCCACACCAATAATCACTTTCTCATCCACTGCCGCAGAGAGAAGCCTGTTCAGTGAGTGTTCTCTGTCATAGCAACAGCACTCAATGACTATTTTTCAGTTTCTTTTATGCTGAAAGTATACTCTAAACTTGTTTGATATATGTGTTGTGGTCCTTATGAGTGTCCCTCTGTCTATCTCTTTGCCTCACCCCTCTTCCTTGCTCCCTCTCTACCAGGTGTGAGGTGTGTGGCTCCACCTGCTGTCAGAAGGCCTCACTTCAACTGGCACATGCAAAAGAACAACATTGACGACAGCTACCAGTTCCCCTGCAAGGTCTGTGGCCGGTACTTGGAGAAGAGTTACAACCGCAAAAGCCACCTTGACTAGACCTTGAGCTTAACCATCACACCCCCGACACTGAATCACCCCTCACTGCTACCGCAGACCATGTCCCAGCACAGCAGTGACACCACAGCCAACTGCTTTATCCTTGGAGTGACATGCAACAATGAGGCTGTATTTTGCTCCACATTTACACCTGTAGAGATGTATGGCATGTCAGGGTCCCTTTATTGACTGTAAATAATGGTCATTTGGTCTTTTGTGACCCAAGTGGCCTGCAGGTCAGTATCTCTATGCAGTCAATGGACAATGTTCATACTGAAGAAAAGCAGTCTCTTTCATTCTTATATGTGTTTTGGTAAAGAAGGGTAATGATTTTTATTTAAATAGGCAAGTCCGTTAAGAACAAAATCTTGTTTTCAATGACAGCCTAGGAACAGTGGATTAAACTGCCTTGTTCAGGGGCAAATCAACAGATTTTTACCTTGTCAGCTCAGGGATTTGATCTTGCAACCTTTTGGCTACTAGACCAACACTCTAACCACTAGGCTACCTGCCACCCCAGGGAGATCACCTTTGGGTTTTGCATTTGTATAAATCTTTTACTATGCAGCTTTATTTATGAGGAAATTATGTCGAAGGGAGGGCGAAATAAAATGTTTGTTACATTTTGTTCTATGACCTTGCACGACCTTGAAAGACAAATGACATTACACATTTTATCTATGAGGAAATGTGAATATATTATTATACCCCCTTAAATCTGGCTTTCAATACGTCCGTTTTATTGATGGAAGCCCACATTGGCCAACACAGCGGCGTACTAACAGGTGGGCGTTATGTTTAGAATAATATTTTTTTCATCCAATTGGCGCATAGAAATTCTCGAGGACCCGCCTCCAAATGGTTGCTATGCCTACAACATCGCTCTCTAGGCTTGATTGACAAGTATGTCAACCAATAGGGACAGATGGGTGGGAATTTGCGCGCACACTGAAAACTGCCTAGAGATATTGTACCTCTGCCTACTATCAAATCACTTTGGGCATTATACAACTATGGCTGGAGCTGGACAGGTGAATGACTGAAGATGGAAAATGTACTATAAAGGTTTTTCAGAAAAAAAATACAGGTAATTAACTATTATTTAGGCTGGGTCCTGTAAAATTGCTTGCTTTGTAACTAGCGCGGGGAACTGCATAATGCCTTGCCGTCTTCAGCAGCATGACAGAAGACAATGTAGAATTCAAGCTTGCACGCTATCAGTAGCAGACAACTGACAACGTTTTTTACCTAAGCTTGCTGCCAACCTTTAACTGGATATTGGAAATGTTATATTATTAAATTATCAGAAATATAGATTAAGGTTTACTTGTTATATTTGCTAAGTAGACCGTTTGATGGCTAATTATGGAAGACTACTCAGTTAGGGTTAAGTGCCATGCTCAAGGGCACATAGACAGATTTCGGTGACTGGCTCAAAGCTCTTAACCGCTAGGCTAGGCTACCTGCCGCCCTGTCAAATATATTATATTTAAAGGTAGCGAAATTAGAGACTCGACGAATCGAGTGCTTTGACAATGTTTATTTTGATCATGAGAACTTGTTTGATGATATTGCTGGTTGGAAGAACTAAAAGTCACCTCCTACTGTCACTGTTTTGGTGTTTTTCAGGGGGGGTTAACATTTTATTTAAATTTTACTGTGTGTGTGTGTGTGTGTGTGTGTGTGAGAGAGAGATAATATCCCTTATATTCATCTTGGTAGAATAATATCCTCCTGGGATAGTCCAAGATGTTAACAGCAATCAATGACCCCAGAGAGATTTATCTAATGACCATGATGTTGATAAAAGGTCTAGAAAGTTACTGTGACTTGAAAACTGTTCCAGAAATTGCCAGGTTTTCTATTTAGCATTGTATGGAATACCCCGTGTAACATTTTTTATTTTAAATAATGATGATAGTGGAAGTACAATTCCACATGGACACCTGTTCTCCAATTGTGTTTTAATCTTCTCAAAGTAAAAAATATAATGCCATTAGCTCTTATTCTAAAGCTGGTTTGAAACCAACTAGGCTTATATGAGGTTGATGAATGCACACTTGATGTTGTTTCTTTATTCAGATTGCAATCTACATGGTTTTCTAAACAGAGAACAGAAACCTTCATAGAGACAAGTTTCTTGATCGGTGTTGAAAAGTAATATAAGTACTGATATTGAGAGGTGAAGAAAACCCTCCCTTATGTCTTGATCAAGTGAAACCCTCTACTCTGCTAGTGCTGAGTGGTGAGAGAGCGTAGTGATTCATGGATGTGTGGGTGGGACTGGGAATGAAGAGATGTGAGGTGGAGGAGTTTCAATTAGATTAAGAAATATGTACCAACTTCATGGCCTCTTGCCAGTTGACTTCATGAGTAGTTGAGTATTTAGTTATGTATTCCGCAAAGCATTTTATCTTTAAAAAAATACTGTTTATTTATGAGTTGCACTCTGAAAGCTTAACCTACCTTTCTGTCTCATCTCTATTAACTTTTCATTATGGAGAGGCAGATATTCACCTGATAATCATAGTGAGAAATATGGGTGGGTTGAGGTCCAGTTTCTAATCAGGCACCTATTGAAGCCAGCTCAACATCCCTTAGCTCAGAACCTCTGCATCTGAAATCATAAGCATCCAGTTATTCTGGAGGGGTGAGCTGAGGTTGTGTGGCGCTTGCTGCTGCTGGTCCCAGTAGGTAGGCCCTTACTGCTGGAGATCACACTGAGCTTAACAGTGGAGGCTTTGACCCCCGCCAGGCCTGTTCATCTGGGGCCAGGCAGGCACCTAGCAGCCGCTCTCTACCCGCTGCCATCATCAGGTCCCTGCTAGCTCTCCTCCCAGGACAGAGACACATCTGAAGCATGCCGCAATTACAGCACATTCTTCACCGTCAGACACCATCCACATCACTCAGCCTTGCCTCGGCCCCTAAAAGGCTGCGATGTGGGGAGCAGCAAGGAAGGAGAGGAGAAAGGCAAGGCCAGGGGGAATAAGAGTCCTACTTTGCATTTAGATTAGAATTGACTGTCTCGCTCTGTATTTTGCTGTTGATTAGCCTAAAGCCTGATCAGAGCCTTCCTGCAGAGCCGGCCACCTCAGCCGGCGAGGAGAATACCATATCAATATAGGGTTGGCTAACTCAATTCAATCATTTTATGGCACTTGGGAAAAGAAGCGTATCACTTGATCCTTAACTAGAATCCTTAGTTGCTACATACATTTTATAACTTATAAATGAATTATATATACCCATTGATTCTTTAAGAATATAACTTATAAATGCCCCATGAACTTAGTTCAACTGTCGTACCCCACCAGAACCCCAAAATGTAAGCTTGTTTTATGCCAATGTTTGTAAACAACGTAAATGTAAACAAACACTGTATAGCCTCAAAACATGGTGAAATGATACATTTGATCAGTTCTTAGTATTTGTTATTTTATTAGGATCCCCATTAGCTGTTGCAATAGCAGCAGCTACTCTTTCTGGGGTCCATAGCTTTGTCTATGAATTTGAGAGTGGTTACATTTCCCCATCTCCTATCTTTTTAGTGAAATGGGGAGAACGCTTTGTTTCAATTAAGGATTCTAGCTTTAAGGATTTTCAGTCCTCATGATTTAGCTGGCTCCCTCTGCCCTCACAGCTGGCCCATACAGTATAGTATGGTGCTACTGTTGGTGGTGGTGAATTAATTATGGAGATCCCCTGCCTGTAATGTAAGCTACAGAGCTGCTGGCCGTGGACTCCCTGGATCTTGCCAGGCAGGGCAGAGCTGGAAGGCAGTGCCTGAGCCTGTGTAGCCGGTGGCCATGCTACTAAGCATAGGGTCTCTAGCAGATGGATCTCTCTGGCCACGAGTATCCACCGTGGGGCTGGCTGCAGGAACAGACCTCACTCTATGTTGGGTTACGGGTTCACTTCAAGCTGTGCTAAGTGGACCAGTGATAAGTGAAGCTCAATAATAGAATTTCCCAGGTCGAAATGTATCACAGGTTGTTGACATGGTGACTGACTACTGTGACGTCAGATCTATTTTGTGGAATTCCAAATAATATGCGATGTTGCAGTAAGAAAGGAGATTTCTGATGTTCAGCACCTTGTGTTACCATTCATGTTTCTAATCTGGGTCACTCAAAAGCACATGGTGACCCAAAAGAGAACCATGCTGAAGGAGATGAGATGGAGCCTCTTATTTTTTCTTGTCATCTCAATTAGCAGCTGGACTATGGAAATGTATTCTTACCTAATCGATTTGTATGATGTTTTGTTATGCCATAATGCCATGTTCAGACATCCATTCTGAATGGACTGCCAGTGCTCACTATGCTGTCATGCTCTGCTCAGTGCTGGGTCTGTGCTGGAAGTGATGCTTGGCAGGCTGGCTCCTTGTCATAGACTGTACTGGACTGCACCGTATGCTACAGGGAAAACAACACATTCAGCTCCAAACAATGGGGTGCATGGAGGAGAGCATACTCAGGTTCTGCCTGATTATTCTTCTGCTGCCTGGGTAGAGGAGGGAGAGAACATTTGACATCTGCGTCTAAATCACGAAAGACTTGAAATGGTACACACACAAGTGCACAGTCGTGAAGAAGGTGACTCCTCCCCTCAGGAGGTTGAAAAGGTTTGGTATGGGCCCTCCAAATCCTCAAAGTTCTACAGCTGCACCATTGAGTCCATCTTGACTGGCTGCATCACTGCTTGGTATGGCAACAGCACCGCCCTCGATCGCATGGCGCTACAGAGGGTGGTGCGGACAGCCCAGTACATCACTGGGGCTGAGCTCCATGCCATCCAGGACCTTTCATATCAGGCTGTTTTGAAAGAAGGCCCGGAAAATTGTTAGACTCCAGCCACCCAAGCCAAAGACTGTTGTCTCTGCTTCCGCATGGCAAGCGATACTGACATCAGTCACTGGTTTCATCAATAAGTGCATCGATGACGTTGTCCCCACAGTGACCGTACGTACATACCCCAACCAGAAGCCATGGATTACAGGCAACATCCGCACTGATCTAAAGGGTAGAGCTGCCGCTTTCAAGTAGCGGGACTCTAACCCTGAAGCTTATAAGAAATCCTGCTATGCCCTCCGATGAACCATCAAACAGGCAAAGCGCCAATACAGGACTAAGATTTGAATCGTAGTACACCGGCTGTGGCAGGGCTTGCAAACTGTTCCAGACTACAAAGGGAAGCCTACCAGACTAGCTAAATTACTTTTATGCTCGCTTCAAGGCAAGTAACACTGAAGCATACATGAGAGCATCAGCTGTTCCGGACGACTGTGTGATCACACTCTCCGTAGCCAATGTGAGTAAGACCTTTTAAACAGGTCAATATTCACAAGGCCACAGGGCCAGACGGATTACCAGGATGTGTACTCTGAGCATGTGCTTACCTCATCGCTAAGGACCTTGGGACTAAACATCTCCCTCTGCAACTGGACCCTGGACTTCCTGACGGGCCGCCCCCAGGTGGTAAGGGTAGGTAACACCACAACCGCCACGCTGATCCTCAACACTGGGGCCCCTCAGGTGCGTGCTCCGTCCCCTCCTGTACTCCCTGTTCACTCACACCCAGACAGTCGTGAAGAGGGCATGACAAAGCCCATTCCCCCTGAGGAGACTGAAAAGATTTGTCATGGTTCTACAGCTGCACCATCAAGAGCATCCTGACTGGTTGCATCACTGCCTGGTATGGCAACTGCTCGGCCTCTGACCGCAAGGCACTACAGAGGGTAGTGCGAAAGGCCCAGTACATAACTGGAGCCAAGCTTCCTGCCATCCAGGACCTCTATACCAGGCGGTGTCAGAGGAAGAACCTAAAAATTGTCAGACTCCAGCCACACTAGTAATAGACTGTTCTCTCTGCTACCGCACGGCAAGCTGTATCAGAGCGCCCCCCCTTAAGCTGCTGCTACTCCCTGTTTATTATCTATGCATAGTTACTTTAACTCTACCTACATGTCCATATTACCTTGACTAACCGGTGCCCCCGCACATTGACTCTGTACCGGTACCCACTGTATATAGCAACGCTATTGTTATTTTACTGCTGCTGTTTTAATTATTTATTACTTTTCTATTTTTTGACTTAAAGCTTATTTTTCTTAACTGCGTTGTTGGTTAGGGGCTTGTAAGTCAGCATTTCACCGTTAGGTCTACACCTGTTGTATTCGGCGCATGTGACAAATACAAATGTGATTTGGTGCATCAAGTCTGACACAAACAGGTTCCTGAACAGCTTCTATCCCCAAGCCATGAGACTGCTAAATAGCTTAAGGAATGGCTGCACCGACTGAGTTGACCCTGGTATTACATTTATGTATATGTTTATTTTTGCACTCTCTATATGCACACTCGCAGGACTCCACACACATAACATGCACACATATTTATACTGACTCTGCACACACACACTCGCATACAATCATCATATGCACTACTGCTACTTAGTTTTTCATATGTCCTAATACCTAGTCACCTTACCCCTGTGCATATCTACCTCTGTCACGCCAGGATCCCTGCACATTGTAAATATGGTATTGGAACTGACGCTGTGTGTAGCTTCTTACTTTCTTGTGTTTTTATTTCTTGTGTTTTTGTTCTACCGTATGTTATTTTTACTACTATGTTGATGATATTGATTACTGCATTGTTGGGTTTAGAGCTGGCAAGAAAGGCATTTCATTGTACTTGTGCATGTGACATTAACACTTTTCAAACTTGATAATGGTCTGTCCCTATCACATTGACTGAATCAACAGGACCAAGTAGGTCCATATTACAGCCAGCTCCATGTGGCCAGATGTGCCAGTCACTGTTGGGTGACTCACAGACCTGGCTCTGGAAGCATCGTCATTGGCAGGTGGGCAGGGAGGGTAGAGGTTTCTGCAAAATGGGTCTAACGGGGGAATTCTCTCCTCCTGTCCCTGCCAAATTAGGTTTGATGAAGGACAGAGCAACAGACTCTGCAGTGCAGTAGCTACTCTCCCTGTCGCTGTCCTTGGAAAACGCCTACAGCTGCGAAAGTTTGGCAAGACGCATCATAGATGTGTTACACCTGAGATTGGGGATTTAGCTATAGGTCACTGCTTTTAGAGCTCTACTCCTATATCAGTCTGCCATTTAGTGTAGGAGAGTGTTGATTGGTGGTAGCACTTTTCTCATTTCTCTTCCATTTGTCTTGTTCCCCTCTTCTCAGTTTGTTCTGTCTAAAAGCCTTAGGCCTGTCTGTTCTTTTACATGTCTCGTTTCACTATCCACCCACCCTTTCTTTCTGTTCCTCTCCTCTCCCACCTCACTGCCTCTGCCAGTGACAGATGGGACTGTTAATAGCCTAGCAGACCGTATTCACTCGATTCTTGGCCGAGTCAATACTTTGACCCATTTTCTCTCTTCTCCAAGATGGAGGAGGCGGATATCTGGGGTTGTCAGTGAAGGTGGGAGTTGGTCAATTTCCCCCCCAGCCTCATGCCTTAACAGAGATGAGCTGAAGGAGGGGGGTGTGGGGATATAAGGACCAGGCAGGGAGCCTCCGCTGAACTGTCAACCCAGAGAGAAGCATCTGCCAGTAGCCCCACTTCAATTCCCTCCACCACGGGGAAGAGAGAGGGAGGTGCAATATGGGTGTAGAGATGCCATTTATTTGCTGCCAAACAAGAGGATGGGGACAGTTTATTGGGGGGGACTGGAAGGGGCTTTTTTTGTTAAGCCCTAATTTTTTCTGGTAGTCCATCTGGTTCTTGTCAGTAGTTGTTTGTTGGCTCTTTCAATGGCATTAGACTGTAGACTGCAGCCTGGGCTCTAGGTGCTGATGTTGTCTTCTCCACTGCTGTGTGCTGCTGATAGCGTAACGTTGCCCTGGCTGTGGTCTTAAACTGAGCCACCACTAGCCTGTCTGACACTCTCACAATCAGCAGGGGAAAGGGCAGGAGCCCAGCCCAGTCCAGGGTGGAGGCAGCACAACGTTTTACTGTTTCAAACTCACTAATGCTAAGCTGGTGAGACAGAAAGGAACTAGGCCTACTAGCCCTTATGTGCTATTTGAATTATTCCTTATCAGTCCACCCACCTCTGAGCTGTGTAACATGGAGAAGGCTGTTCGCTCGCTCTCTCTCTCTCTGACCCTCTGTGTGAGCCTCAGTGAGTCAGCTTGTACCAAATGGTTCCACCACAGTACCATCTACATCAGCCCACCATGATCAGCTCCTGTGGAATATTAATTACCAGAGGAATCCCAATGCACAACACTGTTCTAATCTTTGTTTACCTCTGGTCCAGCCCCCCCCCCCCCAAAAAAAAGAAAAGGCGATAAAAACAATGCTGCCAGCCAAATTGCCCAGGAGGAAAACAACTACTGTAGGCAGGCTATTAGCATGTTCACCCACCACAATGTGAGCTGTGAGCTGGAGGCAGTATGCGTTTTGAAAACATACTTAATTGTTTGAAACCTGAATGTTTTATTTCATATTATGAGGCATGACTTGCCTTGCTTGAAAATCCAACCATGGAAATATGGAGGCAATTCTGTTATAAAGACTAAACAGGAGGCGCATGAGTTTCAAGTTTGGGGAAGCATTTAATTTATCCTAACATTTCTAACGATCTGCATGCCAGTTGTATAAAGTGCCTCAATTTTGCTGGACTCCAGGAAGAGTAATGGGGATCCATAATAAATACAGTGCATTCGGAAAGTATTCAGACCCATTAACTTTTTCAACATGTGATGTTACAGCCTTATTCTAAAATGGATTAAATCATTTTTTTCTTCTTCATCAATCTACACACAATACCCCATAATAAATATTCAGACCCTTTACTCAGTACTTTGAAGCGCTTTTGGCAGCGATTACAGCCTCAAGTCTTCTTGGGTATGACGCTACAAGCTTGGCACACCTGTATTTCGGGAACTTCTCCCATTCTTCTTTGTAGATCCTCTCAAGCTTTGTCAGGTTGGATGGGGAGCGTCGCTGCACAGCTATTTTCAGGTCTCTCCAGAGATGTTCCTTTGGGTTCAAGTCCGGGCTCTGACTGGGCAACACAACAACATTCAAAGACTTGTCCCAAAGCCACTTCTGGATTGTCTTGGCTGTGCGCTTAGGGTCGTTGTTCTGTTGGAAGGGGAACCTTCACCCCAGTCCGAGGTCCTGTGTGCTCTAGAGCAGGTTTTCATCAAGGATCTATATGTACTTTGCTTCGTTCATGCTTAAATCCTGACTAGTCTCCCAGTCCCTGCTGCTGAAAAACATCCCCACAGCATGATGCTGCCACCACCATGCCTCACCTTAGGGATGGTGCCAGGTTTCCTCCAGACATGACGCTTGGCATTCAGGCCAAAGAGTTCAATCTTGGTTTCATCAGACCAGAGAATCTTGTTTCTCATAGTCTGAGAGTCCTTTAGGTGCCTTTTGGCAAACTCCAAGCGGGCTGTCGTGCCTTTTACTGAGGAGTGGCTTCCGTCTGGCCACTCTACCATAAAGGCCTGATTGGTGGAGTGCTGCAGAGAGAGTTGTCTTTCTGGAAGGTTCTCCCATCTCTACAGAGGAGCTCTTTCAGAGTGACCATTGGGTTCTTGGTCACGTCGCTGACCAAGGCCCTTCTCCCCCGATTGCTCAGTTCGATTACAGGCTCAAAATGGCCAGAAACAAAGAACTTTCTTCTGAAACTCATCAGTCTATTCTTGTTCTGAGAAATGAAGGCTATTCCATGCGAGAAATTGCCAAGAAGCTGAAGATCTCGTACAATGCTGTGTACTACTCTCTTCACAGAACAGCGCAAACTGGCTCGAACCAGAATAGAAAGAGGAGTGGGAGGCCCCGGTGCACAACTGAGCAAGAGGACAAGTACATTAGTGTCTAGGTTGAGAAACAGACACCTCAAGTCCTCAACTGGCAACTTCATTAAATAGTACCCGCAAAACACCAGTCTCAACGTCAACAGTGAAGAGGCAACTCTGGGATGCTAGCCTTCTAGGCAGAGTTGCAAAGAAAAGCCATATCTCAGACTGGCCAATAAAAAGAAAAGATTAAGATGGGCAAAAGAACACAGACACTGGACAGAGGAACTCTGAGTTGCCTCTTCACTGTTGACGTTGAGACTGGTGTTTTGCGGGTACTACACTGCTCAAAAAAATAAAGGGAACACTTAAACAACACAATGTAACTCCAAGTCAATCACACTTCTGTGAAATCAAACTGTCCACTTAGGAAGCAACACTGATTGACAGTAAATTTCACATGCTGTTGTGCAAATGGAATAGACAAAAGGTGGAAATTATAGGCAATTAGCAAGACACCCCCCCCCCAAAACAGGAGTGATTCTGCAGGTGGTGACCACAGACCACTTCTCAGTTCCTATGCTTCCTGGCTGATGTTTTGGTCACTTTTGAATGCTGGCGGTGCTCTCACTCTAGTGGTAGCATGAGACGGAGTCTACAACCCACACAAGTGGCTCAGGTAGTGCAGTTCATCCAGGATGGCACATCAATGCGAACTGTGGCAAAAAGGTTTGCTGTGTCTGTCACCTTACCCCTGTGCATATCTACCTCTGTCACGCCAGGATCCCTGCACATTGTAAATATGGTATTGGAACTGACGCTGTGTGTAGCTTCTTACTTTCTTGTGTTCTTATTTTTATTTCTTGTGTTTTTGTTCTACCGTATGTTATTTTTACTACTATGTTGATGATATTGATTACTGCATTGTTGGGTTTAGAGCTGGCAAGAAAGGCATTTCATTGTACTTGTGCATGTGACATTAATACTTTTCAAACTTGATAATGGTCTGTCCCTATCACATTGAATGAATCAACAGGACCAAGTAGGATAGAAATAAGAATAAGATGATTAAGTTAGTAAGCATATATAACATGGTCAGTTCCAGTGCCATATTTACAACTTCTATGCTTACTCAGGCGCGCGCGCTCCCTCAACATCAGGACAGAGGAGCCAAACCCATGCTTGTTGCTCACATGGAGCACTCCAAACAAAAGACCATGAAAAAAGTTGTGCATGATGGTTATGAAATAAACCAAAACTTCTTTCTCACAAGTAACGTTTCCACTTCGAGAATCAGAATGGTATTGACTGTAGGCTTAATTTTAGTAGGCTAATACAATGCATTAACATAAATTAGTGTAATCAAAGGATGGGGATTAACGGTACATTTACTACTGGTAACAAATGTTATGGTGAATTGATAAAAAGAAACAAACAGCAAACCTTTCACACAATGAATCAATGAATTGGCAGGAGACAGCGGAGTGCATCGTTCTGGAGAGCGGAGTGCATCGTTCTGGAGAGCGGAGTGCATCGTTCTGGAGAGCGGAGTGCATCGTTCTGGAGAGCGGAGTGCATCGTTCTGGAGAGCGGAGTGCATCGTTCTGGAGAGCGGAGTGCATCGTTCTGGAGAGCGGAGTGCATCGTTCTGGAGAGCGGAGTGCATCGTTCTGGAGAGCGGAGTGCATCGTTCTGGAGAGCGGAGTGCATCGTTCTGGAGAGCGGAGTGCATCGTTCTGGAGAGCGGAGTGCATCGTTCTGGAGAGCGGAGTGCATCGTTCTGGAGAGCGGAGTGCATCGTTCTGGAGAGAGATGAACGCATAAGCTTGTTGTCTCAACATTCAAATTCTAGTCAAGATGCTTATTTGAGATGCTTTTCACTGACAGCTGCATGAAAGACTTCCTTTAATGCCATTTCTCTCCTGTTCTATTGATTTTCATATCAACTTTCTATCGTTGTCCAGTAGCCGAAGGCAGTTATAATAACAACCCATCCTAGTTTCACCGTCTTTCTAAGTTTCTAATGGAGATTTTCATCTCTGTCATATACTGCTCGCATCAGGTGCAGTGTTTAGAATGGTGTTTTCTTGCAAATTGCATTTTGGCAAATGTTTGACAATTACGTTTTGCTGGCTGCTTCATTGCAGGAGTTGCATGGCGTGTTAAAATGAATGACCATAATATTTGTGGTTTGTGTCATTCTGAGCACCTGGGGTGGATGCCGTAATGGGACGCACAATACACATGGGGCTGGTAAATTAAAATCTTCCCGGTCAGGTTGTCCGGCGACACATTTTCCTAACAGAGATCCTCCTCTGGTCGCTCTCAAAGCCACATTTTTTTATTTTCTAGAACATCCAATTTTGTTGTTTTCTAAGTCCACAATAATGCTTAAACCATAACAGGAGACCACTTTTGAGGTCTGGGGAAAATGTAAGAAATGTTCATTTGTGAGTGTAGTTAGCCTTTAATTCAAGTGCACCTGCACCTAGCACTGTTTGATTTAGTGTGTTTCTGTAGCGCACATTTGCAAACAAATACCCGGTGGATTGATGCAGGTAATTATATAATTCTGGTAGGCATACGCTACTTTGTAGCTAGTTAACAGTTAATTGAGTAGGTTTTTGAGAAAGCCTTTCCATCTACCAGATGACAGTTATAGCCTGTCATACCTGGATGTTTTACTTCATATTATGAGACCTGTCTTAACTTGCTTCTAAGAAGCCAAGCCAAAATCCGACCATAGAAATGTTGAGGGAAATATTTATAAACACTCCTGTTCTTTTGGTTTTCAAATCAACTTTATTTCATAGCCTTTAAAAAAAATTGTTTTGCCTTTTTCTCCCCAGTTTCGTGATATACAATTGGTAGTTACAGTCTTGTCCCATCGCTGCAAGGCGAAGGTCGAGAGCCGTGAGTCCTCCGAAACACAACCCAACCAAGCCGCACTGCTTCTTGAGACACTGCTCGCTTAACCCGGAAGACAGCCACACCAATGTGTCGGAGGAAACGGCATACACCTGGCGACTGTCAGCGTGCATGGCGACTGTTAAATAAAAAAAATATATTCCTGTGTATAGTCTCCACTACACCACTGAGGATTCTAGCCCCACACCAATCTCTCCTCTCAGCAACTATGTGTGAAGCGTGGCACTTTATGCTTACCACTCACCACCACCAGCCAGTGATCCAGCTACACAGCCAAACAGATCCCTCTGTCTAACTGATTCCACCTCTCCTCTTCTTCTCTATCAGTGTTGTAGAGCAGAGTGGTTACTTGGTAGCGGCTGCTGTATCTCACTTTCAGCCCTAAGCCGTGCTGCCAAATGAGAACCCTCCAGGGGCCCCATGCTGAGTTAATTAATTGTGTGTGTGCCCCTGTCCAGCAGCAGGTTGTCCTGCCTGAGCTAGGGTCAGCCACTCCTCTGTGCCAGCAGAGAGAAAGCCTGCCGTCAGCACAATGTAACACATCCAGGCAGGGACCATACCATCCCCTCTTACCCTCTCCTCGCAGCAAAATAACAGGGAACCTACAGCCAGGCCTTCCCTGGAGAAATGCTGCGCCTGCAGAGTCACACACACTTTTTACACTCATTCATCTTTGCTATGTGCTTGGAAGGCTACTATTATTCATGATGAGCAGATAGCTAGGAGCTAATTGAGCAGGAATGAAGTCCCCCACAGTGGAAGGCAGTGTGGATGGGTGGAGAAATGCTATAGGGGGTCAGGGGGCGTATGTTCAGCTGTTGCTATGTTTCCTCCTGCCTCCATTCAATTGAAATCTGCTCTGCCAGAACAGAAGCTCATGGTCACGAATCTCACTTCACAGTCAGAAAAGAGACCATGGTTCTTGTTGAGTCACTGTGTTGTAGAGGCTCTTTGTGTGTGTCCTCACCTTAGTAGACCTGCTGCTGTCAATCGCTCCAGGCCCAGTCTGGGAGGTGACTCTGGGGCGGGGAGGGGGTTGAATTAGAGGTATGGCTAGTCCCTCAGCGCTTTATTGCACACATGGCCAGAGTGAGTGAGCACACCGGAGAGATCTTTATTCATCTTGATCGGGCACACTCTCCTTGGTGGCTGTGTCAGATCAGTCTCTCTCCCCCTCCCTCCCCTGTGTCAGCCTCTCCATCTCTTTTGAAGGGAACTGTTTAACAAACCCTGGCTGTCCCCTCAGGACACTCTGGCCTTCATTAAACTCAAGGTTTCTATTTTCTACTTGCTTACGCCAGCTTGTTTTTAATAAGACCGCCTCAGAAGTTTCCACTTCATTCTTTGTACAGTAAAGTGTCACTGTGTCTGTTTTTGGGCCTGAGAGGTGGCTTTTCATGTAGCCCAATACATTGTTACAGTACCTGTACAAAGGGAGATTCAGCCCACAGCAAGAGCAAGAGATCCATAGCAATTCAGCACAGGGAAAACAACAATCCATTTGTAGAGGTGTCTCATTATTGGTGTGAATGTTGGTTCAGTGCCACTGGCTGACTCTGGCCACTGATAGTGGAGAGCAGGGGGCTGTAGCCTAGTTTCTGTTTCTCTCCCATCTGTAACATTCTTTTTCTTCTCTCACTTTACTGCAGATCCCTATAAAACTCTGAGTGAAGATGGCATTCTTTAAAAACAACTTCTGGGTGAGTCTTTTTGATGTATCATTATGTTCTATGAGGATCATTGGCAGCTCAACATGGAGAGGTGAAAACTGACAGTCAGATTGCATTATGATGATTTATTTTGGGGGCCATTATGCATGAATACTCTAGACCCCTTTACTGCTCATTTCTATGCAGATTGCAGAAGCTAGTAAAAACTCAAACACTCAGACTGTATGTGACACTGACAGTAGAAATAATGGGCCTACACTTCAGATAATGCTGTACAACTCTTCTGTAGATGAAGGACACCAATGCATGTAGGTTGACTGGCCATTTCTGTCTGTTCCCTGATTCACACATGAGTCATGAGGCCTTACTTTCAGAGTTAATATTCTGTGAATGATACTGAACCACCACCATACAGCACAACATGTTGCATTCTACCAATCTGTCTCCTGAGTGGTCTATCTGAATCATAGAGCGGAGGCTGCCTAGTCTCCTTGGTGATGGTGGGAGTAGGGGCACCGGGTTCATTCCTGACACACAGATGAACACAGGTCACATCTTTACAATGCCTGGAAAAGGAACCAACAGGAACCACATCAATATGTTCTAGCAGTCCTATAACCTGTGCAATAACGATACATAATAAGCATGACAGCAATGTAACCCTGACTGTAGCCCCACTAGTCTGATAGGAGAGACAGGAGAAGACATTAGTCAGCTGCTCCTAGGGGGACTATGCCTGTGTACTGCTCTCTGCACACCTGGCGGAGCTATTTCAGGTGTGTCCTAGTTCTAATACACCACCACTGCCCGCTCACCGTGGAAGGGGAAGGATATTTTGGGAAGGATGCTGTGGCAAAAAGTAAAAGTAACAATTGAGTCAAAGAGGAAACTATACCAGCCATCCGTTTAATTCAATTCAAGGAAATTAGATTCCTATCCTTGATGGAATTCAAAGGTTTTTATAGGTCGCAACATTTTGAGACTCTAAAGTTGTTTGTATTGTTTCGTTGTTGAGGGATATCTGATTCTGAAAGTATCTGCTTGTTTGTGTGGGTACATGAAGCCTCTCTCTGTGGTGGATCCCCTCTGTCCTCATTTTGTGGAGTTGTTGTGTTCCTGACTGTGACGGAGGCAGAGTTGAGTGTGTTGCTGTGAGGAGCAGAGCGTGCCGGGTTGTCTGCTCTGCCTGCCTGCCTGCTGGCTGACCAGCAGCAAGTCATGTGATCCTGGCTGCAGGCAGCAGGGCCTCCATGCCTATGGAGGGGAGCGGAGACCTCCATTGTGTGGAACAAAGGTTGATCAAAGGTGCTTCCCTCCAACTCAAACCAGGAGGGATGCAACTCTCTCTGACAGTCTAACACCATTCTGTGTCTACAGGTGGCACTGTGTGACTTCCATATTTGCCATCGACATAACGATGTTGGCTTTTCTTCCTAGTCTTAACTAGTCAACAGTGGGAAGGATGAGGAATAGCCATCTGTTATGATTAGGTGCATTCTTAATGACGTCCACACTCCAAGTCCTTGGGAGTAGAATGACTCCCTCCTTTCAGATGCAAGAAGGGTGAGTACAGTTTGGGTGTAATGCTCCGCTCAGTGTTTTCCTCCCAACCAGTGGTGACCTGTCATTCAGGGCACCTGTTTTGAGCCCCACCTGTTTGGCATTAATACGTGTCACATATCAGTTTGCAAACAATGTAAAAAAACTAAAACATTCGAGTTAATAAAGCTGCGTACAAACATGGTCTCTTTGCTTTCTTAAGGCAGCTCCAAAATGCAGGTGTTTCAGCCTAGCTCAGTGCTTTCTGTGATGGAGGGGCAGCCAGCGGAAAATACAGAGCGTAGGGGTTGGTAATCTTCTCTAGTTGCGCTGTGATTGGCTCAGTGTTCTGTCACTCATGGGGACACTACATCACCACAAAATCTACATGGAGAGCTTGAAAGTTCAAGCCCCTTGGGTGCTGCCATAGATTTACATTAGAAGTGCCCATCCAAGAAAGCTCAAGGTCATTGGCCACAGATAAAATTATGTCAAATCGCATATCTACAGTAGCTTTGATTGGACTGATCATGTCAACATCATACTTTCAAAATCGTAGCTTTCAAGCTAGACAAGCAGTCATGAATCACGTGGACAATCTACTGGCAAATACTTGTCATATGAAGAGAAATCTCTCTCTCTCTCTTTCTCTGGTCAACCCCCAAATCTCCCTCACTAGCTTTAAGCACCAGCTGTTAGAACAGCCCACAGATTACTGCACCTGTACATAGCCCATCTATAATTTATCCCAAACAACTACCTCTTCCCCTACTGTATTTATTTATTTATTTATTTTGCTCCTTTGCACCCCATTATTTCTATTTCTACTTTGCACATTCTTCCACTGCAAATCTACCATTCCAATGTTTTACTTGCTATATTGTATTTACTTCGCCACCATGGCCTTTTTTTTCCCTTTACCTCCCTTATCTCACCTCATTTGCTCACATTGTATATAGACTTATTTTTCTACTGTATTATTGACTGTATGTTTGTTTATTCCATGTGTAACTCTGTGTTGTTGTTTGTGCTGCACTGCTTTGCTTATTCTTGGCCAGGTCGCAATTGTAAATGAGAACTTGTTTTCAACTTGCCTACCTGGTTAAATAAAGGTGAAATTAATAAAATATATATCTTTTAAATTGTAGATAAAATGTATCGATGCTCATCGGCATTGGACATAAACATTACACAAGTTGGAAGTTGCATATTCAACAATGAGTGGTTTGGAATCAGTGGCTAACTGCAAGCATGGCAAAGCAACGGGGGGGGGGGGACTCTGGCCTCTTTCTAGAGCTCCGACCTGAAGATCACTGACGTCGTGATTCAACCTTTTTTTTTCAGAGTTCCCCAAGAAGGGCCGCAATACCACCTTCCTGTTCAAGTGAGCACAGCATAACTGAGTCCAAAAATGTCTTGTATACTGCGGCATAAATTATGTAATATGCCAGGGAGATATGTATACTGTAGCTAAGAAAGTAATACTAAGTGTATGTTGTGTAGTAAGCTGTTTGTAGCCCATGTGCCTCACCCTAATAAGTTGGTCCCTTTCTCCCTCATAACTTAGCCTACTGTTCTGACTTGGTGGTGCACATGTAGCCTATAGCCTGTTTTAGACAATATTCGATGATGACGACATTTCTAAGAGCTTTTATTGTCTGCTTATATGCCCACTTATTTATCCTACGGTTCTGACTTGGTGTACAGGGAGAATACTGTAAGAACGGCCCATGTTCGGAATTCTGTCGCTGTACATTTCAAAGGTGCTGAATAAATCGTTATATTGACTACGTTCGTCTTCGCTCGCTCATTGTCTTAATCGATATTACGGATTGCCTCTTATCCGCTCATGGTTCCCTTATGCCATAGTTTGTATATCTCAATTGTCAGTGGAAACCACATTTTGTTCTTATGGCTGCAGGGGCAGTATTGAGTAGTTTGGATGAAAAGGTGTCCAGAGTAAACTACCTGCTCCTCAGTCCCAGTTGTTAATATATGCATATTATTATTAGTATTTGATAGAAAACACTGAAGTTTCTAAAACTGTTTGAATGATGTGTGTGGGTATAACAGAACTCATATGGCAGGCAAAAACCTGAGAAAAAAATCCAACCAGGAAGTGGGAAATCTGAGGTTTGTAGGTTTTCAACTCATCACCTATCGAATACACAGTGGGATATGGGTCAGTTTGCACTTCTTACGGCTTCCAGTAGATGTCAACAGTCTGTATAACCTTGTTTGACGCTTCTACTGTGAAGTGGGGCCGAAGGAGACGGGAATGAGTAAGGTCTATCATGAGCTGACCATTCACGTGCTCTGTTCCATCGCACTTCTGAAGACAATGGAATTCTCCGGTTGGAACATTATTGAAGATTTATGTTAAAAACATCCTAAAGATTGATTCAATACATCGTTTGACATGTTTCTACTGACTGTTACGGAACTTTTTGACATTTCGTCTGCTTTTAGTGAACGCGCTTCGTGACTTTGGATTTGTTTACCAAACATGCTAACAAAAGTAGCTCTTTGGACATAAATGATGGACATTACCGAACAAAACAAACTTTTCTTGTGGGAGTCCTGGGAGTGCATTCGGACGAAGATCAGCAAAGGTAAGTGAATATTTATAATGCTATTTATGACTTTGTTGACTTCTCAATTTGGCGGGTAACCGTATGGCTTCCTTTTGTGGCTGAACGCTGTTCTCAGATTATTGAATGTTGTGCTTTTGCCGTAAAGCTTTTTTGAAATCTGATACAGCGGTTGCATTAAGAACAAGTTTATCTTTAATTCTATGTAAAACATGTATCTTTCATCAAAGTTTATGATGAGTATTTATGTTATTTGATGTGGCTCTCTGCAATTTCTCCGGATATTTTGGAGGCATTTCTGAACATGGAGCCAATGTAAACTGAGGTTTTTGGATATAAATATGAACTTTATCGAATAAAACATATATGTATTGTGTAACATGAAGTCCTATGAGTGTCATCTGATGAAGATCATCAAAGGTTAGTGATTCATTTTATCGCTTTCTGCTTTTTGTGACTCCTGTCTTTGGCTGGAAAAATGGCTGTGTTTTTCTGTGATTTTGCGGTGACCTAACATAATCGTTTGTGGTGCTTTCGCTGTAAAGCCTTTTTGAAATAGGACACTGTGGTGGGATTACCAAGAAGTGTATCTTTAAAATGGTGTGAAATACTTGTATGCTTGAGGAATTTTAATTATGAGATTTCTGTTGTTTGAATTTGGCGCCCTGCACTTTCACTGGCTGTTGTCATATCGATCCCGTTAACGGGATTGTAGCCATAAGAAGTTTTAAACTAGTCAGACATTTCAGCTATGATTTTTTTTAAACACAGTAAATGAGGCTGAATGAACTGTTCCGTTGCCGGACAAGGCTCCGCTGATAACCAGGTGTAGCGGTGGTAAGGATTCACTTCATGTTGCTGAAAAGAATGCTCTGCTGTTGGAACAGCTTTATGTAGGCCCTAACAGTTTGGGCACCGTTTTATATATTGTTTGTGTTGTGTAATTGCTTTGCTGGCATGCATTAAAAAAATCTAAATAAGAATTGAGTTTGCCCCACCAAGATTTACATGCTAAAATCGCCACTGATCCCAATACAGACATGTTAATGCCCCTGATATCCAATTCCCCTTTGAAATGGCTGAATGGCTGCTCTCGCATTGAACACCATGAATCCTTTAACTTCTCCTTTTTACCAAAGAACGGTCCATTCAGTCCGTTGCTCCAGAAACCTGAAGGCCCACTAATGCACTACCATTAGGAATTCTAGCAGGACTGTGTGTTGGATGAATCATCCATGTCTTTTTATATAGTTCTCTGCTAGGCCTCATCAAGGCACACTGTCCGTCTGTTCCAGGAAATGGACCCTGCTCTCCTAGGTGAATTATACCCAACCAATCATTCATCAGCAGAATGAACCCAGTGTTGCCTCTGCTCTTCCCTCGTCAATTTGTGCCTGGTTGTGTCTCTGGGACTCACTGGGCTCTAAGGTCCGGAGCAGACGGATGTAAACCCAGTGGCAGAGACGGATGGGCAGGAATGTTACCAGAGGACCCACTATCTCTCTCTCTATCTGGAAATGTTTTTTGCTCTGCTAAATTGGATTAATGGCAGCAGGATAGTGGTTTACTGTACCGTTACATAGAGACATTTCAGGGATTTTGCCTTCAGGTTCCTGCGGCCAGATGCAAGTGTTCTGGTGATGGTAATAGAAGCATGAGCGTGGACTGCGGTGTGTTTGTGTGTGTGTGTGTGCATTGTGCTCAGTCTCTGTCATGGGTTAGTCCTAAGCTCAGGGTCTCACGTGTACCGCTGGGCTCCATTCCCTCACCTGCGGCCCAATGGGGCACTGAAGCCATTAATCAGTGTGGCAACAGGGACAGGGACCGGTGCTGTGATCTGATCTCAGCATAAAGTGATGTCCAGAGTAGTTCTACACAGGGACACTGCTGGTCTCTCCCAGGCGCTATGGACCAGGTATCAACTAGTGTAGGTGATGGGTTGTTTTGGGGACTCAGTGAGGCAGTCCTTTAGATGTGGAAGTGGTGTGCTGAGATACTCAGGGTGCTGCTGACACTCTTCCGTGGGATTGCCCGTAAGCACAAAACCTCAATGAGTCAGTTAGACGGTCCCTTTCCACGGATACTAACCTGGGTCTATCCAACTATGTTATCATCTTCATACCATATAGGCCTACTATGTCATGTCATACCACATATTATATACAACTCTGAAAATCGGATAGGAAATGTATAGCACTTTGACATCGGCTGACGTGAAAAGGGCTTTATAAATACATTTGATTGATTTGAAATGTCCTTCACTAGCCAGGCCTGATGGAGTTGTTGATCAATGGATTGGAAGGCAGGGTTGTTTATTCTGCTGACCAGTGAGAGAGGGACAGACGTTCTGTCACAGTGTGCCAGGTTTCACATGTGCCCCCCCCCCCCTCCCTCCCCCCCCCTGCATCACAGCACATTCTTGCACACACTGCTACTTGCTGCTACTCTGGCCACAGAACCTGCTGCCCATAGTGCAGCACTACAATGGCGTTCAACCACAACTCTTGTAACTGGCCAAGGAGGTAACCACACTTACCTAATTAAGCCGGACACGCTCTAGCAGGGAAATCCAGACACGGCTTCTTTATTTAACCACGCCAGTTCCCAATGAGGCCTGCCTTCCAGCACACCGTTTAAAGGAGCATCCCAGGCCTCGTTTGTACAGTAATTAGCTTTGTTCATGCCTGAGGGGGAAAGCCAGGGATACTTCTAATTTGAATCAAGTGAGAGTCGTTAGCTGGCTGCGCTGCACATTACAAAGATGAAATGGGGCAGCAAGTATTGGTTGGCTAACTGCAGTGGGCAGGCAGGGAGGGAGAGAGAGAGGGGAGGCTGCTGGATGTGGGAGCACTGCTCGCTGGGTGAGAGTTTAGGGTGTTATGGAAGGAGTGAGTGAGCAGACCCCCTCCCCCAACCCAAACCTCCCAAGGGGCACCCTGCTCCTCAGGAGAAACAGATGGGTCCGGTGATATGTTAAACAACGACTGTAGCTAATACCTGTAAAACATGAACCTGGGCGTTACCTGACCTGACTGGACTGACAGACGATGCTGCTCTGTGTTGCATGGAGTACTAATGAATCTCAGCCATGGTGAGAAAGTTGAGTTGTCTGGGTGCCTCCACACACCCTCTGTCGCTCCTCTCGTCTCCCACAGATCACATTGTCATTGTAATGAGCTCTCTCTTGCATGAGCAAAACTTTCTTAGGGGAGCTGCATAAATCAGATCGAAAAATAACTGTCAATGACCGCTGGTCATGGTGTGGAATATGAAACAGGTCTGTGTGATGAATGATCTCAGATGGAACATGATGGGTTTAGCTATAATTCATCATTCTAGTCATGGATTTAACTCTTAGGACGTCTTTGGCTTATACGTTTCTTTTAGGGTGCGATACTGACACACCTCGAAACAACATACATACACAAACAAACCTGTCTGTCACATTAATGAAAGAGCTGTCATACTTCTCGCCCACTGTGTCTGTTACCTGAGGAACATGCCACTTCGATACAGCTACGACTTTGTCGTACCAGGGTGGGAGAATTAACAGCTGGTTAGGATAATTAGGTTAAGGTTAGAAAAAGGGTTAGGGTTAGCGAAAATGCTCTCCTAACCTGCTTCAAATAGTCACTTGTATTGTGTTTTTAGGGAGTCCCGATTTAGCCAGCCGTTATTTCTCCTTTCAGGAAACACAACGGTGTTATAGGAGTTGTTCATAAAGCCCAGACACCATATTAAATGTACCTCTTGTTTTCATTAGCTGATAAAATAATGTTCATACTAATTTCTAAAGCACAAATGTGTCCATAATTGTCAGCTTCGATTGAGACCAGAATTGGGAATTAGGCCTGACTCTTTAAATTAGGCTATTGTGTTTTTGTGAAATAAGCCTTTATTGTCTAGCTGACTAAGGCCTTGGTGTGTCTTTTAGCTCCTCTTACAGAGAAGTGATTTGTCAGTTGGACTGACTTGAACAGTAGTAGCTTTATGTATTGTTTGTTTGGGGTTCCTTTTCTGAAAATCTCCTGTCACTCATCATTCCATTCACTGCATGGATGACTGCTTGGGACCCGGTGATTGAATATCCTTGTTGCTTTGTTTTCAACTTTCATTTGGCCATTTGCTAATATGTTTTAATGATCACCAATGCCTTATATGATAATACTGTAGGCTATGTTTTAGATTGTGTGTGTGTGTGGCATTCACACGGGGGGGACAGCACCTAGTCAGAGAGGTTAGCATAGTGAAGGGAACTATATACCTGCTTTGTGTTTAGGGCTGAGCAGGGCAGGTCACCTTCCTCTGGGTGCAGATGGGAGACAGGGATGGACAAAGACTATGGCATAATTTCACTTCCATAGAGAAGGAAAGGTATTGGAGAATCACATGTGAATTAAAATCTCTGCATTAACTAGTGTACTGTATGCAGTGTTGGAAAAAGTACCCAATTGTCATACTTGAGTAAAAGTATAGATACCTTTTTAATAGAAAGTTACTCAAGTAACAGTAAAATACTACTTGAGTAAAAGTCTAAAAGTATTTGGTTGTAAATATACTTTGGTATAAAAAGTAAATGTAATTGCTAAAATATACTTACGTATCAAAAGTAAAAGTATAAATCATTTCAAATTCCTTATTAAGCACATTTTTTTTATTTTTAAATGTACGGATAGCCAGGGGCACACTCCAACACTCAGACAATTTACAAAAGATGCATTTGTGTTTAGTGAGTCTGGCAGATCAGAGGCAGTAGGGATGACCATGTGTTCTCTTGATAAGTGCATAGATTGGATCATTTTCCTGTCCTGCTAAGCATTCAACATGTAATGAGTACTTTTGGGTAAAAAGTACATGTATTTTCTTTTGGAACGTAGTGAAGTAAAAGTAGTCAAAAATATGAGTAGTAAAGTACAGATACCCCAAAAAAGTACTTAAGTAGTACTTTAAAGTATTTTTACTTAAGTACTTTACACCACTGACTGCATGTCTGTAGGTAACTAATCAAATGGGTTTGAACCAGGGATGAAAGTGGATGTAATTTCTTCCTGGTACGGGACCTCTATGTATTACATATAGAATCCCTATTAATTCAATAGGATCTCTGGGACTAGTCATAAAGATTTGAAAGGTAACTTCTAAAACATTGTGGCATAAACACAACCAGTCATGATGTTTTCATCTGATTTATAAAACAATCACTTCAAAGGGCTCCTTTACTAGGTTTCCCAGCGCACGTTCATCCACTCACAACATATCCTCTAAACAGTGGTGAACGGAAACAGACATCTGTTACACAAAACACCAACAAGTGTAATGACCTTTTGGCGATTGTCATTAGGCCAGAATTTAAGTGTCTATTGCTGTCCGCACGCGTCTCTGTGTCGCCCACACTTCTCTGCCTCGGCAAAATGTCAGTGTTCTCGTCAAACCACATCACATTTTGGAGCTATACCACCTGTTTTTCATGCCTCTGACATGCGGTAATGATAAATAGTAGTGTAACAGCCTACCGTTTTCTTGACATTTTGTTTTAGTTATTGTGATAGGCTCATATTTTACCGGTACCGTGTACCTCCACTATTTATTTTGCTGGGGTGGTGTACCAGACCGTACCGCCTTTTAACCCTTGATTTGAATCCAAATCCTTTGAACCCTGCTGAGGCCATCAGCCCATCACCACTCTCCTGCCTGAGTAGACCGATGTCTCAAAGCAACGATTGTGTTTGTCTGTTTGTTTAGTGTCTGTGTGTTTGGTGTCTGTAACTGAGGGTGGTTGTGGTGTTGGCCTGCTCCTAGCCTCTCTCTGGGAACCTTGGCATTCCAGCCATTCCCCTGCTACTTGGGGAAAGTTGTCCCTCTCGAGCAGGATATTTCTAGTGTTGAAGTGCAGCCGCCTGCCCGTCAGGACAGCCTACACAACGGCCCCGCTGTTGACATCAAAGTGGGGGCTTCAAGGAACAGGCTATTTTTAACGCTACCTCTGTTAACTCTGCTGTTATGTGATGACTCTTTTTGTTGTATTGTCTGTAGGAAGGGAATCCTTATTTAAACTTCTAGTTCACATTGCCTTCCTTATGCTAGTCTTGACGAAATCTGCACAAGGCTGCTAAGGTGCAGGAAGACAAAAGGAGAAAGCTTCTGCACACTTTGGGTCAATGGAAATTCTGATTTAATGCTATTGTAGAACAATAGATCTGAAATTTGCATCGACCCTGTGGAAGACTTCTTTGGCCTATGAAAATGACATTTCTGAAGAACAACTTGGCTTGCAGTCGGCCTGTCTATGAAACATGTATGTTTGTTTCCTTAAACCAGTGTCATGATTGCTTGTTGTTCCCCACTGAGCGAAACAAGAAGACAGCCACAGTATTAAAGGTCATGGAAGAAAACAACATGAGTTGTGTTTATGTCATCACCAGCTCCCAGGCATACTTCTGTTGGCGAGATAAAGGCATTTCTGTTTTCTCCAACCCTGTGTCAACCTTGGTTCTGGTTGCTTAACAACAAGAGAAACATTCACATCCACAATATTTAAAGGTCATGATGAAAGAAAACAGTATTTGTTTTGTTTGTGTTGATTTGTGTTCAATGCTACTATGCCCCAAGGGTCCTCAATGAATAAGTAACAGAGAAGTGTTGAGTGGATTTAAATGAGAAAAACCTCTTTCCTGGGGTCGTAGGTTTGTCTGCCATCGCCTGCTATGTGTCACATCTTTCATACTGAGGGATCCCTAAATCCCATAGAGATGCAGTACAATCTAATTCTGTGGCTCACCCAAGGTGTTGTCTGTGCTTTTTGCAGGGGGAGAAGAATGCAGGTTTTGACGTGTTGTACCACAACATGAAGCATGGCCAGATTGCTACCAAAGAGCTGGCAGAGTTTGTCCGTGAGAGGTGAGGTGTTGTTTGGGCTGGGATGTTCCGGAGAGGTGGTACATAAGTGACGTGGGAGTGATGTTTCTTAATCAGTTTGTCTTTCAACTCATCCATCCATTTGAAAAAGTCATTTTTCTAAATGTTCATAAATGTTTTGAACTTTGCCTTTTTTAAAAAGACTGATTCCAATAGTGGCTACAGGGCCTTGTCGTTTCCTTTCATAGTCTTAGTGCAGAGGAACGGCTCCATCAGTCTCCCCTGCCTTCTAATCCACATAGCTGGGCTGTATTTGAACTCAGGCCAGCACATGGGAGTGTTAAGAGAGACACACATACTCTCACGCAATACAAGACACGGCCCTCAAGACAAGGAGCTCCCTGTCTTACTATACAAATATACACACACACTTGCACTAGCTGTGTTTTTGCCTGTTATCTGGGCACTCAGCTCCGGTAACATGTCAGTATGAATAATCCTCCTCCTGGATTGTTTTCCCAGAAGTCGTCTGTCTTTATTCAGTCTGTTAATGAGTCAATTAGCTGGAAGTTGAAGACTCATTGTAGTATTTAAGCCTGGGCCTTACAGGGCTTTTCTCCCCAGAGGGGAAGACAACAACCTGCACTGTCAGACCAATGTCATAGTCCTGACTTTTATTCATAAGATCCGAACCACTGCACATTCCCCACAGAAGGAAGGAAATGCAGTTATCTACTTGGAGAGAACAAAGTGTCAGTCAGGAAATGAAAGAAGACATTGCAGGGAAGCTGTGTCTCCCTCATGACAGACAGAGTAAGCAACCCATTGAGCTGATTGATCCCCCACGCTCAGTGCAGAGGGGCTCTTTCTCAATCTGGATGTTCTATGTATCTAAACGTTGAATGTCATGTATTCTAGCCCTTTGTAGGCCTAACTACCCATCTTCAAGGTGTACTTCTTCTCCATAAAGAGATGTCTCTTGCCGGAGGCCTGTGAAACTGCACTGATTTGTTTGTTTATTACATTTCTCTTTCCTTGTCAGGGTGGGAGGGGGTTGTTACCCCCCAGACATACTGATCTACTTTCTTCTCCGTGGGTGCTACAGATGGGTATTACAGTTGTATGTTCCTCCTGCAGAAATGAGGCCATTTTATTATTTACATTTGGGTCAGGGCAACATTTACAGAGTATTGAAGCTAAATATTTATTTTCCCTTTGCCTGGTTGTTTATGCCTTTAGGTTTGTGCTTTATTATGCTCTGTACATGATAATATGACATTATGCTAGTAAGATATGCAGTTGTTTTGTGTGAGCCGGAAGGGGACGAGTTTAGATCCATCTGTTGTTGGATTTCCAATGCTGAGACTGCATAGACCATCACTCTGCCTGGTTTGTTACTGACCAGCCACGGGCTCATCAGGAATATCTTGATCTATCTGTGGTTCTCAGGGCTGCCATCGAGGAGACCTACTCCAAGTCCATGAGCAAACTGGCCAAAATGGCAAGCAATGGAAGCCCACTAGGGTGAGTATATGAGAACTCTTGCCATCAACATCTCAGTTTAAAATGAAATCAACTGTTTCATATGCTGGCAGGGTACCTAGAGGATTTATAGGACTTTGTCTGTATGGTTTGATTCTCTTGGCCAGGGTCTATGGTTTACTGGGTCATAGCAGGCCAGGGTCTATGGTTTACTGGGTCATAGCAGGCCAGGGTCTATGGTTTACTGGGTCATAGCAGGCCAGGGTCTATGGTTTACTGGGTCATAGCAGGCCAGGGTCTATGGTTTACTGGGTCATAGCAGGCCAGGGTCTATGGTTTACTGGGTCATAGCAGGCCAGGGTCTATGGTTTACTGGGTCATAGCAGGCCAGGGTCTATGGTTTACTGGGTCATAGCAGGCCAGGGTCTATGGTTTACTGGGTCATAGCAGGCCAGGGTCTATGGTTTGTTTAACTCTAGAAATGCACCATAAAGATTCACTTTAATGTCATTACCATTCAAACAAAATGTATGAAATCGCATCTGTTAATGTATGTGATTATTAGATTTTAAAAAACACGATGTTGGTGTTAGGACCTTGTACTGTAGGTGACATATTGCTCTGTGTCCCTCAGGACGTTTGCTCCTATGTGGGACTTGTTCCGGGTGTCATCAGACAAGCTGGCTCTCTGCCACTTGGAGCTGATGCGTAAGATGAATGACCTCATCCGAGACATCAACAAGTATGGTGACGAGCAGGTCAAAGTTCACCGCAAGGTAACACTTCTCACCATATCTTTCTATGATCACGACCCCTCTATCCCCCACATCATTCACTATATTATATTATAAACTGGGTGGTTTGAGCCCTGAATGCTGATTGGCTGAAAGCCATGGTATATCAGACCGTATACAACGGGTATGAGAGAACATCAATTTTCTTCTGCTGTAATTATGTTGGTAACCAGTTTATAATAGCAATAAGGCGCCTCGGGGTTTGATATATGGCCAATATACCACGGCTAAGGGCTGTCTCCAGGCACTCCACGTTGCGTTGTGCATAAGAGCTGCCCTTAGCCGTGGTATATTGGCCATATACCACACCCCCTCGGGCCTTATTGCTTAAATATATAATGACCATTTTAATAATATGTGCATGGTGTGTTTCTCACAGACCAAGGAGGAGCAGGTGGGGACCCTGGAGGCTGTTCAGGCCGTCCAGGTGCAGAGTGGTCACCTCCAGAAGTCCAGGGAGGGATACCACGCCAAGTGTATTGAGCTGGACCGACTGAGGAAAGAGGGAGCTCCCCAGAAAGAACTGGAGAAGGTCTGTCACTAGGCATCAATGAACACATTCCGTATAATACAGTATAGCTGTAGAAACTGTTAAATGAGCACAGGGTGCCTTACGTTAATGAGTAGTTGCTGAAAGTACACTGAATAAGATAGACAGTTGAATAAGGTTGTGATTATTATAGCAGATCATTTGTTCTCAATGATGACTCACCAGGATGAATAAAGGTTCCAGTAATGACTGGAGGAAGTCTATAATCGTCCCCTCTCTCTCACTAGGCGGAGATGAAGTCTATAATCGTCCCCTATCTCTCACTAGGTGGAGATGAAGTCTATAATCGTCCCCTATCTCTCACTAGGCGGAGATGAAGTCTATAATCGTCCCCTCTCTCTCACTAGGTGGAGATGAAGTCTATAATCGTCCCCTCTCTCTCACTAGGTGGAGATGAAGTCTATAATCGTCCCCTCTCTCTCACTAGGTGGAGATGAAGTCTATAATCGTCCCCTCTCTCTCACTAGGTGGAGATGAAGTCTATAATCGTCCCCTCTCTCTCACTAGGTGGAGATGAAGTCTATAATCGTCCCCTCTCTCTCACTAGGTGGAGATGAAGTCTAAGAAAGCTGCCGAGTCGTTTGCTGTGTGTATAGAGAAGTATAACCGCGTGGGAGGAGACTTCGAGCAGAAGATGAGCGAATCAGCCCAGGTCAGTCAGTCCACTGGGCCTGGGGCGGGTTACTTAGACACACTCAATCTTGGGGTTCCCTTAAGTTAACAAACCATTTTTGTTCACAATGAACACGTCTCCATGGCTACCTGCACAGTTTCCAAGGAAACCCTCAACAAACCCAATGAACGGTGCTATATTTGTTTTTAAATGATGACTGGAATCCTGGTGACCAATTACCTGTTAATAGCTACAATGGGAGATCTGTCCCTGATAATGAGTGAAGAGGAGAGAGCTCGGTGGGATTTCATGAAGACTACAGCCCAGAGCATGATGGGGGAAATGACCTGTTCTTTCAAGCTATTACTCTAGCCCACATGCAGTGTTGTGATTAGTACCTGGTTATTACCTGGGATGGGACCTCTATTATACTTCACTGCTCTGGTCTGTACCTGGTTCTCTTCCTGTACAGTTGCCTCTGGTCTGTACCTGGTTCTCTTCCTGTACAGTTGCCTCTGGTCTGTACCTGGTTCTCTCCCTGTACAGTTGCCTCTGGTCTGTACCTGGTTCTCTCCCTGTACAGTTGCCTCTGGTCTGTATCTGGTTCTCTCCCTGTACAGTTGCCTCTGGTCTGTACCTGGTTCTCTTCCTGTACAGTTGCCTCTGGTCTGTACCTGGTTCTCTTCCTGTACAGTTGCCTCTGGTCTGTACCTGGTTCTCTTCCTGTACAGTTGCCTCTGGTCTGTACCTGGTTCTCTTCCTGTACAGTTGCCTCTGGTCTGTACCTGGTTCTCTTCCTGTACAGTTGCCTCTGGTCTGTACCTGGTTCTCTTCCTGTACAGTTGCCTCTGGTCTGTACCTGGTTCTCTTCCTGTACAGTTGCCTCTGGTCTTTGTCTTTGGGTTCTTTTGGTTTATTTCTTACCACTTAACTGCACTTTGCGGTAGTTTGCGCTAGCGTTTTGTGGGTATTTTGAGTAGCATTTTGTTGTGCTTTGGGGTAGTTTGCTGTAATTAGGACCCATCTTGGTGTCTGAACACCATTGTTGTGTTCTCGTCCTCTGTACAGAAGTTCCAGGACATCGAGGAGGCCCACCTGAGGCAGATGAAACAGCTGATCAAGGGATACTCCCACTCCATAGAGGACACCCACGTTCAGGTGGGACAGGTAGGTCACCCAGACACTGACCCAGGCCAGGAGAGCCTGTCTGGAGGGATTTAACTGACCACTTTGAGGGGTTGTCTCCTGCTACACTCAAACTGAACCACAGTCAAACTCCACACACCGAGCACATCCACAACAAATTCTCCAGTCCAAACCCCTATCTCTTCTCTGACTGCAACGAGCCCCTCTCTCCTCTTTTCAGGTCCATGAGGAGTTCAAACAGAACGTGGAGAACATCGGCATAGATAACCTCATCCAGAGGTTTGCAGAGCAGAAGGGCACAGGCAAAGACAAACCAGGTACACCACACAAACAGCATAAACAGATGGTTTGATCCCAGCATGTGTATGCGTGAGCGTGTGTCCGATTTGTCCTCACTGTGGTGTGTCCCTATATGTGGCAGCCCTGGTGGGGTTTGAAGAGTACATGACAGCTTTAGTACCGGAGGGGAGTAAGAAGAGTCGAGGAAAAGCCTTCAGGATTCCTGGACTGGGAAAGAGGGACAAAGAGCCAGACTCAACGTGAGCACGCACACACACACACAGACATGTGCGCGTACAACACAGACCGAGACAGAAACCCAGCTATTTTTACCAAGAAGCCGAGATAAATGGAAGTTACTGGAGCGATGTCGTCACGCACAAGCAGATGATAAATCCCAATTACCCTCACTTTCTTTTGTCAGCTCCTTCTGTGATACTATCTTGTCACTTAGCTACATTCACCTTTGTTTCTTTTTGCAGGGATTCAGCTGTGACGGAGACACCAGTGAGTATATGCTAATTCACAGTGGCTCAAAAACCATCAAATCAATGTCCGTTCTTCCATTATCAGTTCTACATTCCTGGTGGTGGTGAATTAAACAGCATATCACTGTGCCCGCCGCCAACGTACTGTACAGACACATCAATGCTGTGTATGTCTGTGCAGTCTGTGTGTGCAGTCTGTGTGTGTGTGTGTCTGTACAGTCTGTGTGTGTTTGTCTGTGTGCGCTTGTGTCTGTACAGTCTGTGTGTGTGCATTTGTGCGTGTGTATGAGCAAGGGAGAGTAATCATGTGTGACAATGGTGTGTCTGGCAGTGTTTGGTTGTCTATTTTTATTATTTTGACCAGTGGCGATAAGATACCTTAATATAAAATGACTCAAGTAAAAATACAGTAAAATACTACTTGAGTAAAAGTATTTGGTTTTAAATCTACTGAAGTATCAAAGGTAAAAGTATACATCATTTCAAACTCCTCACGTTAAGCAAACTGAGATCCTCCATTTATCCAGGTTCTAGTTTTCACACGGCTCCGAAAGTGATCTCCTGATGACAACATCACAGGGTGAAGGGTTGATATGGCACTTTAAGCTTATCAAACACCAGGAGAAAGTATTTATGTTTGTATACAACATGGGTATTCTCTATTCTGCACACAGAACTCTCCCCTAGAGGTGGATGAGGAGGGGTTTGTAATCCGAGCAGACGTCAATCAGAATGATATCCTTTGCAGTAACACTGACTATCAGACGAGAGGCTGTCTCTACTGTATTGTAGTAAAAATTCCCTTGGACAGACCTCTTTATCTTCATAATGATAACAAAGCTTCCTGCCACTGTGTAAGTGAGTATTCTATCTTTATAAAGCAGTCTAGACGGTCTCTTATGAGATGAGTAGAACATTAAGTCTCCCTGCCCCCTGAGAGACATTTAAATAGACTGAAATGCTCTCTCTGTTCCTAGTCCAGCTCCAGTCCATTATCAGTGAATGAGGCTGGACAAAGGAAACCCTGACACTCCCAAAGTTGTCCAAGGCATAAGGCTCTTCCCCGTCCATTTTAGTCAGTCCACTGTCCACCCGCCATCGGGTCACTTTTCCTTGACTCTCTGTCCGCACGCTGCTCGATGGAGGACAAGGAGGACAACTTCTACTCCAGCGACTCTGACTTTGACGACGAGGAGCCCAAGAAGTTCCACATCCAGATCCGTCCGGTGGGCAGCAGCAGCCGCAGCAACTCTGCTGCTACAGAGATGGAGCTGAAGGCCACCGTGGGGGCACTCACACTGCCCCCCAACAGAGGGGTATGACGGGGGAAGGAGTGGGTACAGGACCAGAGGGAGGCATGGGATGAAATGTGTTGCGGATTTTCACATGGTGTGGTATCAAAAGTCTAAGATTTATGAAAAGGGAAGCTCAGAAATGCTCATCTGTTTATTAAGCCATGTTTATTTTTCCTGCTATTGTCTCTCCATGTTGTTGCAATAACAGCAGGATGTAAACATTCTAAATTGTTTAGATATTGCCAGACAGTGTAATTAACAACTCTGCTCTCTCTCGTTCCAGGTGTCAATCAAACGTCATCTCTCCAGTAAGTTCCATTAGAACCGGCTTCTTGTTAAAAATAGCTGGGTTTCTGTCTGTCTCTGTCTGTATGTTTTACGCATTTCTCTGTGTGTGTGGTCCTCTGTCTCCTCTTGTCCTCTTCACAGGAAACAGCAGTACTACAGGACGTTCAGAGGGGGAGGGAGAGGGCACCACCCACAGGGGTAAGTAGTTAGCACTCTCTCCCCTGTTTCTGCAGCATCAGTAGTACTCTCTCCACTGTTTCTGCAGCATCAGTAGTACTCTCTCCACTGTTTCTGCAGCATCAGTCGTACACTCTCCACTGTTTCTGCAGCATCAGTAGTACTCTCTCCACTGTTTCTGCAGCATCAGTAGTACACTCTCCACTGTTTCTGCAGCATCAGTAGTACTCTCTCCACTGTTTCTGCAGCATCAGTAGTACACTCTCCACTGTTTCTGCAGCATCAGTAGTACTCTCTCCACTGTTTCTGCAGCATCAGTAGTACTCTCCACTGTTTCTGCAGCATCAGTAGTACTCTCTCCACTGTTTCTGCAGCATCAGTCGTACTCTCTCCACTGTTTCTGCAGCATCAGTCGTACACTCTCCACTGTTTCTGCAGCATCAGTCGTACACTCTCCACTGTTTCTGCAGCATCAGTAGTACTCTCTCCACTGTTTCTGCAGCATCAGTAGTACTCTCTCCACTGTTTCTGCAGCATCAGTAGTACTCTCTCCACTGTTTCTGCAGCATCAGTAGTACACTCTCCACTGTTTCTGCCCCTTACCATGTACTTTATCATTTCCATATATTCTATCAGTGGTAGGTCAGAACTGTTTGTTTCAATCAATCAATCAATTTTATTTTATATAGCCCTTCGTACATCAGATAATATCTCGAAGTGCTGTACAGAAACCCAGCCTAAAACCCCAAACAGCTAGAATGCAGGTGTAGAAGCACGGTGGCTAGGAAAAACTCCCTAGAAAGGCCAAAACCTAGGAAGAAACCTAGAGAGGAACCAGGCTATGAGGGGTGGCCAGTCCTCTTCTGGCTGTGCCGGGTGGAGATTATAACAGAACTATGCCAAGATGTTCAAAAATGTTCATAAGTGACAAGCATGGTCAAATAATAATCATGAATAATTTTCAGTTGGCTTTTCATAGCTGATCATTAAGAGTTGAAAAACAACAGGTCTGGGACAGGTGGCGGTTCCATAACCGTTTCATATGGTATTCATGCATAGCATACTGTTACTCCACCTTTAATGTTAGTGATACAGCCTCTTTAATCCAGGCTGTATCATAACCAGCCGTGATCGGGAGTCCCATAGGGCGGCGCACGATTGGCCCAGCGACGTCTGGGTTTGGCCGGTGTGGGCCGTCATTGTAAATAAGAATTTGTTCTTAACTGACTTGCTTAGTTAAATAAAAAATAAAAAAATGTTACTCCCAGTCTGAAGTGATGTGAATGTGATTTACCGTGTTGCTTCTGAATAGGCTTAACAGTGCGTATCCGTCCAGTGATAAATCGTCGAGGTGGCTGACCTTGGCTGAATGACACTGTCTATTTGTCACGCCTCAGGTCTGTCTGGAACATGGTTTATTAGTGAGGGAGTAGCAGCCTGTGATGCTACAGTAGGAGGCTATTTGTGGGGGAAATGAGCAGACTGGATTAATGATGAGTGCCTTGATTAAAACCGTAGCGTAAAGCGCTGGGCTGATGTTGCTTAGAGAAGCCAGGCTAATGGCTGGTATTTATCTTTATGGAAGGTAATGGGTATTCCCTTACGGCTGCCCTCCATCAGCACTCTAGCTAATCACATCTCTCCCTGATTGGGGAGCAGTCCCAAATTAAACTTCACTAAGTGTGTGTGTGTTTTGCAGAGGGAGAGCAGGATGGCCTATGCAGATCCACCTCCAGTCCAGATCCCAGTAGGTGAGTGAATGTCAGTCACACTCCAGTCCTCCCCTCTCTCTGTCGTATGTTTCTGTGAGGTGGAGAGACGCTGTGGGAGAAGAAGCCAGCAGGAGATCTGATGACAGTACTGCATCATCTGACATTATCTCTGGTTATGCTTTTTATTCACTCCTGGTAACGTATTATATCCCTCTCTTGCTCCCTCGCTCCCTCACTGTCTCTTTCCCTTTCTCATTTCATCTGTCTCTCACCTACTCTCTAGGTTGAGTTCTACTGCGTCAGGCTCGGACAGTCTCTTTGGACCTCCTCTGGAGTCGGCCTTCACGTCAAAAAGCTTTGCTGGTAGAGATCAGCTACAGAGAGCAGAGAGTGTCTTTGGTGCTTCTGAATGTAAATACGGTTTAAAGTATTATGATGTATTAGTGATAGGGACAGAAGTTTTTCCAGTCAGTAAAAACTCCTGATCTTATGTGTGATACATACTGTTTTAGGTAGTAGAATGATCATCTCCCCTTGTTCCCTCCAGATGCTGCCTTCTCCTCTGACTCCTCCTCTCCTGAGAACGTAGAGGACTCAGGGTTGGACTCACCTTCCCATCAGCCCCTGGGACCCTCCCCTGAGCCGGCTGGTTGGGCAGCGTGGCCGTCAGCAAGTCAGAATAAAGAACCAGCAGGACTGGGCAGGCCAGAAGACCCCTTCCTCACTGTCTTTAGAGACCCCTCCCCGGAACACAGCCCCCACCCCCAGGACAACCCTGCCAGTATCTGGGCAGCTGATCCACGATCCTCCCGCCCCCCTCCAGACATGGACCCCTCAGCCCTCTGCTTCCCGGCCTTCTCCCAGTCCTTGGCCCCTCCAGAGCTGGACCCGGCCCTGTGGAGCTGTAAACACATCCCTCCTGAAGACCCCTTCCTGGCTGCCTTCGAGAGGACCGTCACCCAGGAGACCCTGCCCCCCCCTGACGCCTGGGCCCCCCCACGCCCGCGCCCCTCCAGAGACGGAAGGGGGATAGAGGTACAGGGCGACTCCTTCTCCGGCTCCCTCAGTGACAGTAAAACCCTCCCCACCCTCTCCTCCTGCTCTCGCAAGGACAGGGACAGGAAACGAGACCGTAGTGCCCCGCCCCCAGAATCACCTGACGATCCATTCGCCATCACTATGATTGGCAGCCCCACCCACCAGTCAGCCCTAGCTGCCGCGACAGGAATCCTGACCCACGTCGTCAGCAGTAGTAGGCTGACCCCCAACTCCAACTCCCTCCCATTATCCCATCCTAAGAAGGAGCTGGTGCACTGGAACTCTGTCCACAACCCCTTCCGTGAGGGGACCTTGGCTGGGTCTCTGGCCCTGGGTGGAGTGGTCCGGGAGGGAGGGAGGAAGCACCGTGAGTCACGCAGCGAAAGCGAGCCACGCAGGAGCGGCCTGCCTCTCACACGGCATTCTGGGCCACAGGAGGACCTGTGCTTTTCTACAGATAAAGACCAGAACTGCCTGGACCTGAACACATCACAGCCGCCCTGCAACATGGGCTCACACAAGGGTATGAATGTTGAACACTACACTACTGGCCTCAGATGTCTGTGCACTAGCTATATTTTGAGATTGGATTTTCTAAATATATTTTCCCAAATGTACAACTATATTTCACTCTATTCAAAACCCCACTCTGTCTTTTAGACAACTTCCTCTTGTCTTACAGGTTGTAATATTGGTCATGTTCCTCTAGGTTCGAAGCATAGCTTCAGGCAGGACAGTGCAGAGCTGCTGGTGACAGCGCCTCCCAGACCAGCCAGAGCCAAGAGGTCCTCAGGCAGACTGAGTGGCTGTGAGAGAGTGAGTGTCTTCAGGAAAATCAACCAGACTACAGAAGCTCTGGTCTGGTCTCCCAGATCTGTGCATTTCACAGCTATAAGCCTGTAGACAACTACTTACTCTAACTGCTTACTTTTTCCTGTGTGTCTTCAGTCCAGGTCAGTGTGCTCGTCTCCTCAGCCGGAGCCCAGCCCAGACCTCACCTCGTCGTCCTCCTCCAGCCCCAGTGAGTGGGTGGCACAGACACGCGCCCCCAGCCCTGCCAGAGGTGGGCAGCCCTCACCCCTCTCACATCTGCACCAAGACCATGCGCCCCTACACAGTTAGTCTGAACTCAACACTTTTTCAACTCGTTTTTTTAAGATACTCAATAGCATAAAGCACTTATGAATAAGGACATTGTGCCTTGAACTTGTCATAGACAGGGCTATTCTTCCCACAGTGCATCTGTCTCGCGGACCGAGCCCGATCTCCCTGAGCACCCAAGAGTTATGGCCTGTGGCTGCAGCCATCACAGAATACATCAATGCTTACTTCAAAGGTGGACAACACAACCGGTCAGCATACATAAGCCCTCTGTACACCAGATCCAATGTTATTACCTATTATACACAGGCCTGCTGAAAGCTACGTGGGTGTATGTTTTTCTTCTCCAGCTGTCTGGTGAAGATCACAGGAGATCTCACCATGTCTTTTCCTGCTGGAATCACTCGTATCTTCACTGCTAACCCAAACGCCCCAGTCCTCAGCTTTCGATTAGTCAACATCTCCCGGGTTAACCACTTTCTGCCCAATCAGAAGCTGCTTTACAGGTAGCTATGGGATTGGTTGTGAGGTTATGATATATAGACAGGTTGCGTGACAATGTCACGCAAATTATGCACGCACATCGCAAGGGTAGAAGGCTGTGTTATGATTCTGAATGATCCGATAGCTAGCAACAATAACAAGACGCTGCCATGTTGGGAATCATAGGTGGCTTGTTTCAGATAGTTTATCTGGTTCTTGATACCATGTCTTGTTTTGAGGTGTTTTGGCTTTAACCAAGTCTGACAATACGGCTAACTAACAACTGTAACAATGTAACAAAGTGCTTATTGTGCAAATGTGTTTTCAATTAACATTTAGAGAGAAATATAGTTTACATGTTGTCAATAATCCTATGATTCGAAGCCACCCCAGTCTGTTTTGTCCCGAAGATGCACACGCATAGGTTTTGTTGCTAAACAACACACCTGTCTACAGATTGCTGAAATGGTAAGATATATATGTCTCATTCTCCGGTTTTTGTTATTCTCCACAGTGACCCCTCTCAGAGTGACCCAGACACCAGGGACTTCTGGTTCAACATGCAGGCACTGAACCTTTACCTGCAGAGAGAGGCTGAGCTCAACCCCCTGGCCTCCTACTATAACGTGGCCCTACTCAAATACCAGGTGACTGATGAAGTACAGTGGTACTCTCTTACCCTCTGTCATCTGAAGTTACACAAAAGTCTTCCAAATGACAGCATCAACAACCTCTCCCAACTCTGTTCCTCTCAGGTGTCATCCCAAGACCCTGGTCGTGCTCCCCTCCTGCTGTCAGCAGAGTGCCAGCGTAGTGGCACGGTGACCCGTGTAGCATTGGACTACCACTGCTGCCCGGCCACCGCCCCCTCCACCCAGCTCACTGCTGTGCAGGTGCTGCTGCCCCTCGACCACACCGCCACAGACCTGCAATGCCAGCCCCCAGCCTCCTGGTGAGTTAGGGTGGGAGTGGGAGGAGGGAATGAAAGGGGGATGTATGGTGGGCGGAGGGATAGAGGTATAGTGACAGTAGGAGAAAGGACGGACTGAAGGTCAGGGAGAAGGTGAGGACAGACTGGGAAAGACGGGGAGAAAGAGAGAAGACTGGGAACTGGGTTGGCCCCACTGACCCTTTGTCTGCCTTCACAGGAATGCTGAGGAACGACAGCTACTGTGGAAACTACCCAACCTCTCCCCTACCAACCACAGCAAAGGTTACTTGTCTGTCTACAGTATATCCACACCCATCTAACTCAATGGCCACACATCAGTCCTATTCTAGCAATATAAATTATAGTTAAGGAAATATAAATCCAATATAAAGTTCTTTATTCCTAGTCTGGCCCTTGACTACATAATTGCATTGAGTGCCACCCTCTTCTCTATTTTAATATGCAGCCTCTATGAAGGTATCATTATCTTAAATATCAAGATTACCATATGAAAGCTGAGCCTGAGTGGAAGATGGGTCAGTGATAATATAAAGGAGAATTGGCAGGGATTATCATTTAAAAAAATAAATATTTTAGTCATTAAGCAGATGCTCTTATCCAGAGCAACTTATAATTAGTGCATTCATCTTAAGATGGCTAGGTGAGACAAGACATCACAATCGTACAAAGTAGATTTTCCCTCAAAGTATTTCTCAGCCAGTGCTAGTGGGAAAAGACAAGTGCCTTTTTAAAAATAACAAGCCAGTGTTATTAACTTGCTCCTGTTAGTGGAGGGGAACTGAAGAATGTGTCAATTGTTGGTTGTTCCAGGCTCTGGCACTCTGTGTGCCAGCTGGCAGTGCCTGGAGGTTCCTCGTGGACCTCCCCCCAGCCTGGCAGTCCAGTTTGTTGGCTCCGGGGCCTCTCTGTCGGGCATGGATGTGGAGCTGGTGGGCAGTCGCTACCGTATGTCCCTTGTCAAGAAGAGATTTGCCACAGGTACAGTAACATCATATGTTACTAAGCCTGGCCAATAAGATAGTGTGTGGGCCTTGGAGTTTCACAAAATAATGTATAATAATGGGTTTCACCACGTTTGTGTCTCCTTTGCAGGGAAGTACATGGCAGGCTGCTCCTTGTGAGGAGCAGTAGGAGTGCCCAGGCCATTGATAGGAGTTCCTGGAGTACACATTGCACTTTTAGCCCTCTGGGCCATACTGACCTCCTTCCCCAGGAGGTAGAGGACAGACAGACTGGGATGGGTTTGACATTGGGACCAGACACCGTGCTCACTTATTCTCCTGGCTTTGGAGGAGAATGTGCACTTAACATGTGTATGCTGACCTGAAAGGATCAAGCTCGTTTTCGGACCTAGCCTTTTCTTTTTCAGCTCTGCATTGTACATGCAATCCTCACCCTTTCCCAGGGGACTGTACCCTTCTTTTTTTCTTGTATTGAATCTTGTTTGTTGTGTTTGCATTGTGTTCTGTGTGCCTTTTTATATCAGGAGTTTGAAAACTGGATGTAAGAAGTTGGTTTTATTGAAGAGAAAGAATATAAACATACTACTTACATAATGTCTTGGAACAGAATTTCCATGGAAACTTGAATTTAATGTAAATATAAGGAATATTTCTGCACATATAGACTGAATCATTGTGAGTGGTTACAGTATTAAACACTTCATTGGCCTGTAAGACTCATTGAAAAATGTTAGTAAAGCTGTTTTTCCAAAATATACACATTTCATTTGACTTTCTAATTAATAAATGAACGTGGCCAAAAACAGATGGTTTCCACCAATTTATTACACATTGATCAGTACAAAATACAGTTGAACTATGCAGTTTGTTACAGACTGTATGCCCTCAAGCTAGGTAAAGTGTAGTCAAGAATGTTTAAAAATACATAAAAATAAGGGTTCAATATACTTTTAAGAAGAACCAGATTTAGTTCAATAAAAAATAATCCTCAGCCAAAAGTCTAACAGCATTACAAAAAACATTAAAGTTCACATAGAAATTACTTTCCAAAGCACTTAAAAAGGCAAAGTACTGTGACAGGCACGAGTTACAAAGAGCTCAGGATTCTCAAGCTACTACAAACTCTGAGGGGGGGGGGAAGTAAAATTCAACCAAAAGTGTTTAAAAAAAAAGTCATGTCAATCAGTAATTAAATCAGTTATGTTTTCATAAATAGAAATGGAGATTCTCTCAATATGGACACATGACTGACGGTTAATTGGGCACTTACACCCCAAATATCAACATTGTTACAGTTAAATATTGTTGTGTTGACCATAAGACATAGAAAATGATCAAAACAAGACAACGTCTGCGTCACACACATACACACATCAGTCCCAGTCACTAAATAATCAAAGCACAAACAGTACAGTATGGGAAGAGAGAAATGATTGGGGAAAGACCAAGTGCTGGATTCAATCCGTATTGCGGAAGATCCGCGTTTAAAAATGTAAAGGTCATTTCAGTTTACCGTGAATGCAGTCTTTGAACGTTGCCTTTCAATTTCAATCTTCCACGATACCGGTGTGATCCAGCCCCATGTGAACACAAAGGCCATTAATAAACACATTTTCTACATCATATTAAGAAATATATTTATGTATGAATGTTTAACAGTTTGTTGGTTTCACACAATCAGTCCTTCTACAGTACAATTGTACGGCTATATAATATGTAATCATCTTTAGAGAAACCGGCTCGAGCCGTTTACACTTTCATATATCGAGCAATAAACTAAACATGGATCAGGATATTCTGAATATTTCCCCCTCCAATCAAAATGGAACGAGTCCATTTGAGTAACGGTACCATTAGGGGTGTGAGCCACACTATCTGAACTCAGAGCATCAGTTGAACTGAACAGATGCAATTAGGAGTTTCCTTTTAAGGGTTTTGGCTTCGGAGGTCCAACACTCTTTCACGTTTTGGTAAATACATACTATTTTACGTCCCTTAAGAAATTCGACATGGCCCAGTTTGGGCCAGACATACGGCTCCACAAAATGGATGCCAGACAGCTCCAGTTAACCCAGAAGGTAGATCATCATATATATATATATATATATATACATACAATCTGGTGGTTTCCTGAACACAGTCCACCACTCTCCTTTCAGTCCTTAAAACATCAATCTAAAGGTCTCATCAATATAGATGCAACTGGCTTGTCCTAGACTCTGGGGTGTGACATCTAGAAACCCCCAAAGTTCTAGAGTCATGGATCAATGAGACCAGCATTGTGTGCATCCTGAAATTGAGTTGATGCCAAACAGCATCATAGAATAGTTACAATTTGGATGAAAAGTGATATATATATATATATACATGGAGAAGGTTACTTGAGTATGGGGGAGTTAACAGTGGCTACTCTTTTATAGTTGCCTCATAAGAACAGAGCAGAGCATAGAAAAGGAGGTAACTAATCATCTCATACGGCCAGGGTGTTAGAGGTCCCTGCCATCCCATCAACTATGAGACTAGGGTATTTTTTTCTGCATCAGGCCCTACTGACAGAGCCACGGGAGTGGCCGCGCTGGTGGGAGAGGGACAAGTCCTTTGGGTCAGTTGGTTGCATCAATGTGCGTTGAGGCAACACGTATAGAATAATCCTATTACACCTACAGGTTTAAAGGTGCTTTAGAATGTCTGAGGTTCTGAAACAATACATTCATACTGCGGTAGAGGCACAGCTGAGGGAGGAGATAGACATCTGTAGTAGTGGTGGTTAAAGAGTTAGCATCTAAGGCACTGGAATTACACTATGGCACAGCTAATAAAGGATAAGAAACACACCACTCATACAAAGTTACATGTATCCAACATGGGTACTGCACAAAGTCATCCTTATTCACAGTTGCAAAACAGGAAAAAAACAAAGAAAATACATTTGAACTGTATACCCCTGTCAGGTCAAACCAGACCCCCTTGGTGAGCATTCATTGTTTTCCCTGGGATAAAGAGTCCCCCTTTAAATACACTAACTTGGAGGAGTGGTTGGGTAGGGGCTGAGCCTGCTGCTCTTCTCTATATACACTGAACAAACTCGCTGTGTAGCAGGCTGGGCTAGCGGCTCTTAGTGTGCTGACAGGACCAGGAGAGCCCAGAGCTTCAGCAGGGCTCCTGAGAGAGGGTCACGGGCCTCATCTGGTCTCAGATCTCTTGCAGCGAGTGGTTGATTTCGATCCTCTCCCTTTTCACAGCCGGCTCGTTGGGCCCTCGGCCCTCGTCACTGCCCATGTCACTCATGTCGTCTGAGAAGGACGGGTCTGAGATAGAAACAGAGGTTAACAAAAAGGTAAGGTCTAAATTTATACCACATTGAGACATAGGGGACAGCAAGTCAAACACTAGGAGCCAGGGAGAGTAGACCAACCTTTATCCATGAGCATGGGCAGCATTGAGTTTAGGTCACTGAACTGTGTTTCACAAGAAAGGAGAAATTGTATTAGTAATGGGCTAATACAGATTTACATGCTGTCAACAGGCCATTTACCTATAACCAGAAACTCACCATACAACCTGGTGTGCGATAAAATATGCATAATTATTACGCAGGAGTTCCACAGGATAGCTCAAGGAAACTGGTACATGAAAGGCTGCCCACTCACTTCTCCCATGACAGCGATGGGCGTCTCTCCGGTTGCCTGGGCGACGCGGTGCTCCACCAGGTAGAACATGTACTCGTCGTAGAGCAGCCTGATGAGATGGAAGGAGCCGAAACTAGCAGCACTACGCAGGGTCAGGTCCCTGATCACCATGGAGCTGGAGGAAAGGAGAAGGGGAGAGAGGGAGGAGGCAATCAGAGAGAAATTACATTAACACAGCCCCAATGAGCTTCAATCTGCCAAAGCCACATGAAGCTAACCACCACAATTCATCAGCCTGAAAATACTACCACACCTTAGTGAAAATGCATACTGTATATATACAGGTAACTGCCAAAATAAAGGAAACGCCAACATAAAGTGTCTGAATAGGGCGTTAGGACACCATGAGCCAGAACAGCTTCAACGCACCGTGGCATAGATTTTACAAGTGCAGGAACTCTATTGGAGGGATGTGACAATTCTTTCACGAGAAATACCATCATTTGGTGTGTTGTTGATGGAAAACGCTGTCTCATGCACCACTCCAGTGTAAAGTGTTCAATTGGGTTGAGATCTGGTGACTGAGACACATACCCTTTAAACCCCCTATGCTCCTTTGAGACCCCTCTTTCAAAGTCCCTGAGATCTCTTCTAGCCATGCTAGCCAAAATACTTTTTATACATGACCCTAAGCATGATGGGATGTTCATTGCTTAATTAACTTAGAACCAGAACTGTGTGGAAACAACTGCTTTCAAAAATACTTATTTTGGCAGTTACACACACACACACACACACACACACACACACACACACACACACACACACACACACACACACACACACACACACACACACACACACACACACACACACACACACAGAAAGTATTAAGACCCCTTGACTTTCCACATTTGTTACATTAAATGCATTGAAATTATGGATTAAATAAAATATTTTCCTCAGCAATCTACACACAATACCATTTAATGACAAAGTGAAAAGTTTAGCCCTTTGCTATGAGACTCGAAATTGAGCTCAGATACATCCTGTTTCCATTGAGCATCCATCTACAACTTGATTGGAGTCCACCTGTGGTAAATTCAATTGATTGGACATGATTTGGAAAGGCACACACCTGTCTATATAAGATCCCACAGTTGACAGTGCATGTCAGACCAAAAACCAAGCCATGAGGTCAAAGGAATTGTCCGTAGAGCTTCGAGACAGGATAGTGTCGAGGCAAAGATCTGGGGAAGGGTACCAAAACAATTCTGCAACATTGAAGGTCCCCAAGAACACAGTGGCCTCCATCATTCTTAAATGGAAGAAGTTTGGAACTACCAAGACTCTTCCTAGAGCTGGCCGCCTGGCCAAACTGAGCAATCGGGTGAGAAGGGCCTTGGTCAAGGAGGTGACCAAGAACCCGATGGTTACTCTGACAGAGCTCCATAGTTCCTCTGTGGAGATGGGAGAACCTTCCAGAAGGACAACCATCTCTCAAACAATCAGGCCTTAATGTTAGAGAGGCAGATGGAAGCAACTCCTCAGAGGCAGGGACTGGGAGGCTATTCAGGATCGAGGGAAAGATGAACGGAAACAAAGTACAGAGAGATCCTTGATGAAAACCTGCTCCAGAGCGCTCAGGACCTCAGACTGGGGCGAAGGTTCACCTTCCAACAGGACAAATACCTTAAGCACACAGCCAAGACAACGCAGGAGTGGCTTCGGGACAAGTCTCTAAATGTCCTTGAAGTAGCCCAGCCAGAGCCCGGACTTGAACTTGATTGAACATCTCTTGAGAGACCTGCAAATAGTTGTGCAGCGACGCTCTCCATCCAATTTGTCAGAGCTTGAGAGGATCTGCAGAGAAGAATGGGAGAAACTCCCCAAATACAGGTGTGCCAAGGTGTGAAAAGACTCAACGCTGTAATCGCTGCAAAAGGTGCTTCAACAAAGTACTGAGTAAAGGGTCTGAATACTTATGTAAATGTCTAAACCTGTTTTTGCTTTGTCATTATGGGGTATGGTGTGTAGATTGAGTGGGGAGGGGGGGGGGGGGGATTTCATCAATTTTAGAATAAGGCTGTAACGTAACAAAATGTGGAAAAAGTCAAGGGGTCTAAATACTTTCCGAAGGCACACAGTGGCCTCATACATACAGTACCACCCAAACGTTTGGACACCTACTCATTCAGGGGTTTTTCTTTATTTGTACTATTTTCTACATTGTAGAATAATAGTGAAGACATCAAAACTATGAAATAACACATATGGAATCATGTAGTAAACCCCAAAAAACTTTTTGCCATGATGACAGCTTTGCACACTCTTGACATTCTCTCAACCAGCTTTCTGAGGTAGTCACCTGGAATGCATTTCAATTAACAGGTATGCCTTGTTAAACATTAATTTGTGTAATTTCTTTCCTTCATGCAATCAGTTGTGTTGTGACAAGGTAGAGGTGGTATACAGAAGATAGCCCTATTTGGTAAAATACCAAGAACAGTTCAAATAAGGAAAGAGAAACGACAGTCCATCATTACTTTAAGACATGAAGGTCAGTCAATCACGAACATTTCAAGGACTTTGAAAATGTCTTACAGCGCAGTTGCAAAATCCATCAACTACTATGATGAAACTGGCTCTCATGAGGACCGCCACAGGAAAGGAAGACCCAGAGTTACCTCTGCTGCAGAGGATAAGTTCATTAGAGTTAACTGCACCTCAGATTGCAGCCCAAATAAATGCTTCACAGAGTTCAAGTAACAGACACATCTCAACTTCAACTGTTCAGAGGAGACTGCGTGAATCAGGCCTTCATGGTTGAATTGCTGCAAAGAAACCACTACTAAAGGACACCAATAAGAAGAGATTTGATTGGTCCAAGAAACACGAGCAAAGGACATTAGACCGTTGGAAATCTGGCCTTTGGTCTGATGAGTCCAAATGTGAGATTTTTTGTTCCAACCGCCGTGTCTTTGTGAGACGCACGGGTGAAGGGATGATCTCCACATGTGTATTTCCCACAGTAAAGCATGTAGGTGAAGGAGTGGTGGAGTGGGGTTGCTTTGCTGGTGACACTGATTTATTTAGAATTCAAGGCACAATTAACC
>NC_074669.1:39621184-39656081 GCF_029448725.1 Salvelinus fontinalis | reverse complement strand
AGATCGACATGAAGAGAAGAGACCATCAGGAAAGGAGAAGGGATAACAGATGACAGGAAGAGAGAGACCACTGGAAGGAGAAGTGATAACAGATGACAGAGAGAGAGAGACCATCAGGAAGGAGGAGGTGATAACAGATGACAGAAGCGAGAGACCATCAGGAAGGAGAGTGATAACAGATGACAGGAAGCGAGAGACCATCAGAAGGAGGAGTGATAACAGATGACAGGGATGAGAGAGACCATTAGGAAGGAGGAGTGATAACAGATGACAGGAAGAGAGAGACCATTAGCAAGGAGGAGTGATAACAGATGACTGGAAGAGAGAGACCATCAGGAAGGAGGAGTGATAACAGATCAGGATTAACCAGACTGACACGGAAGCGAGAGACCAACCTAAGCTCATTATTTGCATCGGGATGCATACACATTGTTTTTTCTGTTCAAGTTGTTATTGCCCTAACTAGCTCTGTTGTTCTCTCCCTCTCCCTCGTCCCTCTCCCTCTCTCTCTCTCTCTCTCTCCTCTCTCCCTCTCCCTCCCTCCCTCCCTCCCTCTCCCTCCCTCCCTCCCTCCCTCCCTCCCTCCCTCTCCCTCTCCCTCTCCCCTCTCACCTCTCTCTCTCTCTCTCTCTCACTCTCCCTCTCCCTCTCCCTCCCTCCCCTCCCTCCTCCCCTCCCTCCCTCCTCCCTCCCTCCCTCCCTCCCTCCCTTCCCCTCCCTCCCTCCCTCCCTCCCTCCCCTTCCCCTCCCTCCCTCCTCCCTCTCCTCTCTCCCTCTCCCTCTCCCCCTCTCTCTCTCTCTCCCTCTCCCTCTCCCTCTCTCTCTCTCTCTCTCTCCCTCTCCCTCTCCCTCTCCCTCCCTCCCTCTCCCTCTCCTCTCCTCCTCTCTCTCCCTCCCTCCCTCCCCCCTCCCTCCCTCCCTCCCTCCCTCCCTCCCTCTCCCCCTCTCTCTCTCTCTCTCTCTCTCTTCTCTCTCTCTCTCTCTCTCTTCTCTCTCGTCTCTCTCTCTCTCTCTCTCTCTCTCATCTCTCCTCTCTCTCTCTCTCTCTCTCCTCTCTCTCTCTCCCTCTCTCTCCCTCTCCCTCTCCCTCTCTTTCTTCCTCTCCCTTATCTGTATAAATCTTTCTCCCTCTCTCTCACCTTTCCACCACCTCTCCCAGGCTATATATGTACTGTTGTATCTGCCTTCTTTTTGTCTCTCTCTCTTGTTGGCTCTCAATTCAATTCAATTCAATTCAAGGGGCTTTATTGGCATGGGAAACGTGTTAACATTGCCAAAGCAAGTGAGGTAGACCTCTCTCTCTCTCCTTATCCATCCATCCAACAATCCCTCCTCCACCCAACACCAGTGTTGCTAGCCAGTTAGAGAGCTTAATCCTAACGTTACACCCGACAGACAGACAGACGGACGGACGGACGGACGGACGGACGGACGGACGGACGGACGGACGGACGGACGGACGGACGGACGGACGGACAGACAGACAGACAGACAGACAGACAGACAGACAATTGAATCACATATAACACAGGAGCATCAATAAAACACAAGATAATAAAATAAGATAACATTATTACGAAAATAAGACAATATTGTCAAAGAGATAAAATATGTATATACACATAGTAAATGTAGCACACAGGTTTAAGCACAACAAACAAAGTGTACACACACTCAATCTACACACAAAGGAAAAACAGGTTCCATTAAATGTTTGCAATTTTTTTTTTTTTTAAATAACAGAAATATCGCATTTACATAAGTATTCATACCCTTTACTCAGTACTTTGGCAGTGATTACAGCCTCAAGTCTTCTTGGGTATGACGCTACAAGCTTGGCACACCTGCATTTGTGGAGTTTCTCCCATCCTTCTCTGCAGATCCTCTCAAGCTCTGTCAGGTTGGATGGGGAGCGTTGCTGCACAGCGATTTTCAGGTCTTTCCAGGGATGTTCGATTGGGGTCAAGTCCGGGCTCTTGCTTTGCCACTTAAAGACATTCAAAGATTTGTCCCGAAGCCACTCCTGCGTTGTCTTGGCTTTGTGCTTAGGGTCGTTGTCCTATTGGAAGGTGAACCTTTACCCCAGTCTGAGGTCCTGAGTGCTCTGGAGCAGGTTTTCATCAAGGATCTCTCTGTACTTTGCTCTGTTTGTCTTTGCCTCGATCCCGACTAGAAACCCAGTCCCTGCTGCATTAATAACATCCCCACAGCATGATGCTGCCACCAACATGCTTCACCGTAGGCATGGTGCCAGGTTCCCGCCAGACGTGATGCTGTTCAATCTTGGTTTCACCAGACCAGAGAGTCTTGTTTCTCATGGTCAGAGACCTTTGGGTGCCTTTTGGCAAGCTCCAACAGGGCTGTCATGTGCCTTTTACGGAGGAGTGGCTTCCGTCTGGCCCCTCTACCATAAAGACCTGATTGGTAGAGTGCTGCAGAGATGGTTGTCCTTCTGGAAGGTTCTCCCATCTCCACAGAGGAACTCTAGAGCTGTCAGAGTGACCATCTGGTTCTTGGTCACCTCCTTGACCAAGGCCCTTCTCCCCGATTCCTCAGTTTGGCCAGACGGCCAGCTCTAGGAAGAGTCTTGGTGGTTCCAAACATCTTCCATTTAAGAATGATGGAGGCCACTGTGTTCTTGGGGACCTTCAATGCTGCAGACATGTTTTGGTACCCTTCCCCAGATCTGTGCCTCGACACAATCCTGTCTTGGAGCTCTACGGAGAATTCCTTTGACCTCATGGCTTGGTTTTTGCTCTGACATGCACTGTCAACTGTGGAACCTTATATAGACAGGTGTGTACCTTTCCAAATCATGTCCAATCAATTGAATTTACCACAGGTGGACTCCAATCATGTTGTAGAAACATCTCAAGGATGATCAATGGAAACAGGATGCACCTGAGCTCAATTCCGATTCTTACAGCAAAGGGTCTGAATACTTACTGTATGTAAATAAGGTATTTTTGTTATTATTTTAAATAAAATAGCAAAAATGTCTAAAAACATGTTTTCACTTTGTCATTATGGGGTATTGTGTGTAGATTGAGGATGGACATTTTTAAAATCCATTTTAGAATAAGGCTGTAATGTAACAAAATGTTGGAAAAGTAAATTATTTCCAAATGCACGGTATATAATCGTCTACATCATTTCCTATCCCCCATATATATTTATATATATAATATAAAAATAATAATATAAATGATATATATATTTGAAAATATTATTTTAAATATATTTATATACAGTACCAGTCAAAAGTTTGGACACACCTACTCATTCCTGGGTTTTCTTTATTTTTCATAATACAACAAGCCCCCCCTCAGTCAATATGGTACTGATTAGCCAACCTGTCCCCCCTCAGTCAATATGGTGCTGATTAGCCAACCTGTCCCCCTCAGTCAATATGGTGCTGATTAACCAACCTGTCCCCCCTCAGTCAATATGGTGCTGATTAACCAACCTGTCCCCCCTCAGTCAATATGGTGCTGATTAACCAACCTGTCCCCCCTCAGTCAATATGGTGCTGATTAACCAACCTGTCCCCCTCAGTCAATATGGTGCTGATTAACCAACCTGTCCCCCTCAGTCAATATGGTGCTGATTAACCAACCTGTCCCCCTCAGTCTATATGGTGCTGATTAACCAACCTGTCCCCCTCAGTCAATATGGTGCTGATTAACCAACCTGTCCCCCTCAGTCAATATGGTGCTGATTAACCAACCTGTCCCCCTCAGTCAATATGGTGCTGATTAACCAACCTGTCCCCCTCAGTCAATATGGTGCTGATTAACCAACCTGTCCCCCCTCAGTCAATATGGTGCTGATTAACCAACCTGTCCCCCCTCAGTCAATATGGTGCTGATTAACCAACCTGTCCCCCTCAGTCAATATGGTGCTGATTAACCAACCTGTCCCCCCTCAGTCAATATGGTGCTGATTAACCAACCTGTCCCCCCTCAGTCAATATGGTGCTGATTAACCAACCTGTCCCCCCTCAGTCAATATGGTGCTGATTAACCAACCTGTCCCCCTCAGTCAATATGGTGCTGATTAACCAACCTGTCCCCCCTCAGTCAATATGGTGCTGATTAACCAACCTGTCCCCCCTCAGTCAATATGGTGCTGATTAACCAACCTGTCCCCCCTCAGACAATATGGTGCTGATTAACCAACCTGTCCCCCCTCAGTCAATATGGTACTGATTAACCAACCTGTCCCCCTCAGTCAATATGGTGCTGATTAACCAACCTGTCCCCCCTCAGTCAATATGGTGCTGATTAACCAACCTGTCCCCCTCAGTCAATATGGTGCTGATTAACCAACCTGTCCCCCCTCAGTCAATATGGTGCTGATTAACCAACCTGTCCCCCTCAGTCAATATGGTGCTGATTAACCAACCTGTCCCCCCTCAGTCAATATGGTGCTGATTAACCAACCTGTCCCCCCTCAGTCAATATGGTGCTGATTAACCAACCTGTCCCCCCTCAGTCAATATGGTGCTGATTAACCAACCTGTCCCCCTCAGTCAATATGGTGCTGATTAACCAACCTGTCCCCCTCAGTCAATATGGTGCTGATTAACCAACCTGTCCCCCTCAGTCAATATGGTGCTGATTAACCAACCTGTCCCCCTCAGTCAATATGGTGCTGATTAACCAACCTTTCCCCCTCAGTCAATATGGTGCTGATTAACCAACCTGTCCCCCTCAGTCAATATGGTGCTGATTAACCAACCTGTCCCCCTCAGTCAATATGGTGCTGATTAACCAACCTGTCCCCCCTCAGTCAATATGGTGCTGATTAACCAACCTGTCCCCCCTCAGTCAATATGGTGCTGATTAACCAACCTGTCCCCCTCAGTCAATATGGTGCTGATTAACCAACCTGTCCCCCCTCAGTCAATATGGTGCTGATTAACCAACCTGTCCCCCCTCAGTCAATATGGTGCTGATTAACCAACCTGTCCCCCCTCAGTCAATATGGTGCTGATTAACCAACCTGTCCCCCTCAGTCAATATGGTGCTGATTAACCAACCTGTCCCCCCTCAGTCAATATGGTGCTGATTAACCAACCTGTCCCCCCTCAGTCAATATGGTGCTGATTAACCAACCTGTCCCCCTCAGTCAATATGGTGCTGATTAACCAACCTGTCCCCCCTCAGTCAATATGGTGCTGATTAACCAACCTGTCCCCCCTCAGTCAATATGGTGCTGATTAACCAACCTGTCCCCCTCAGTCAATATGGTGCTGATTAACCAACCTGTCCCCCTCAGTCAATATGGTACTGATTAGCCAACCTGTCCCCCCTCAGTCAATATGGTGCTGATTAACCAACCTGTCCCCCTCAGTCAATATGGTACTGATTAGCCAACCTGTCCCCCTCAGTCAATATGGTGCTGATTAACCAACCTGTCCCCCTCAGTCAATATGGTACTGATTAGCCAACCTGTCCCCCTCAGTCAATATGGTGCTGATTAACCAACCTGTCCCCCTCAGTCAATATGGTACTGATTAGCCAACCTGTCCCCCCTCAGTCAATATGGTGCTGATTAACCAACCTGTCCCCCTCAGTCAATATGGTGCTGATTAACCAACCTGTCCCCCTCAGTCAATATGGTGCTGATTAACCAACCTGTCCCCCTCAGTCAATATGGTGCTGATTAACCAACCTGTCCCCCTCAGTCAATATGGTGCTGCGTTGCCAACCTGTCCCCCTCAGTCAATATGGTGCTGATTAACCAACCTGTCCCCCTCAGTCAATATGGTACTGATTAGCCAACCTGTCCCCCCTCAGTCAATATGGTGCTGATTAACCAACCTGTCCCCCTCAGTCAATATGGTGCTGATTAACCAACCTGTCCCCCTCAGTCAATATGGTGCTGATTAACCAACCTGTCCCCCTCAGTCAATATGGTGCTGATTAACCAACCTGTCCCCCTCAGTCAATATGGTGCTGCGTTGCCAACCTGTCCCCCCTCAGTCAATATGGTACTGATTAGCCAACCTGTCCCCCTCAGTCAATATGGTACTGATTAGCCAACCTGTCCCCCTCAGTCAATATGGTACTGATTAGAACAACCTGTCCCCCCTCAGTCAATATGGTACTGATTAGCCAACCTGTCCCCCCTCAGTCAATATGGTACTGATTAACCAACCTGTCCCCCCTCAGTCAATATGGTGCTGATTAGCCAACCTGTCCCCCTCAGTCAATATGGTGCTGATTAGCCAACCTGTCCCCCCTCAGTCAATATGGTGCTGATTAACCAACCTGTCCCCCTCAGTCAATATGGTGCTGTGTTGCCAACATGTCCCCCTCAGTCAATATGGTGCTGCGTTGCCAACCTGTCCCCCTCAGTCAATATGGTGCTGATTAGCCAACCTGTCCCCGTCAGTCAATATGGTGCTGATTAACCAACCTGCCCCCTCAGTCAATATGGTGCTGATTAACCAACCTGTCCCCCTCAGTCAATATGGTGCTGATTAGCCAACCTGTCCCCCCTCAGTCAATATGGTGCTGATTAGCCAACCTGTCCCCCCTCAGTCAATATGGTGCTGCTTAACCAACCTGTCCCCCTCAGTCAATATGGTGCTGATTGGCCAACCTGTCCCCCTCAGTCAATATGGTGCTGATTAACCATCCTGTCCCCCTCAGTCAATATGGTGCTGCGTTGCCAACCTGTCCCCCCTCAGTCAATATGGTACTGATTAGCCAACCTGTCCCCCTCAGTCAATATGGTACTGATTAGCCAACCTGTCCCCCCTCAGTCAATATGGTACTGATTAGCCAACCTGTCCCCCCTCTGTCAATATGGTACTGATTAGCCAACCTGTCCCCCCTCAGTCAATATGGTACTGATTAGCCAACCTGTCCCCCTCAGTCAATATGGTACTGATTAGCCAACCTGTCCCCCCTCAGTCAATATGGTACTGATTAGCCAACCTGTCCCCCCTCAGTCAATATGGTACTGATTAGCCAACCTGTCCCCCCTCAGTCAATATGGTGCTGATTAGCCAACCTGTCCCCCTCAGTCAATATGGTGCTGATTAGCCAACCTGTCCCCCTCAGTATATATGGTGCTGATTAACCAACCTGTCCCCCTCAGTCAATATGGTGCTGTGTTGCCAACCTGTCCCCCTCAGTCAATATGGTACTGATTAACCAACCTGTCCCCCTCAGTCAATATGGTGCTGATTAACCAACCTGTCCCCCCTCAGTCAATATGGTGCTGATTAACCAACCTGTCCCCCCTCAGTCAATATGGTGCTGATTAACCAACCTGTCCCCCTCAGTCAATATGGTGCTGATTAACCAACCTGTCCCCCTCAGTCAATATGGTACTTATTAGCCAACCTGTCCCCCCTCAGCCAATATGGTGCTGATTAACCAACCTGTCCACCCTCAGTCAATATGGTACTGATTAACCAACCTGTCCCCCTCAGTCAATATGGTGCTGATTAACCAACCTGTCCCCCTCAGTCAATATGGTGCTGATTAACCAACCTGTCCCCCCTCAGTCAATATGGTGCTGATTAACCAACCTGTCCCCCTCAGTCAATATGGTGCTGATTAACCAACCTGTCCCCCTCAGTCAATATGGTACTGATTAGCCAACCTGTCCCCCTCAGTCAATATGGTGCTGATTAACCAACCTGTCCCCCTCAGTCAATATGGTACTGATTAGCCAACCTGTCCCCCCTCAGTCAATATGGTGCTGATTAACCAACCTGTCCCACTCAGTCAATATGGTGCTGATTAACCAACCTGTCCCCCTCAGTCAATATGGTGCTGATTAACCAACCTGTCCCCCTCAGTCAATATGGTGCTGATTAACCAACCTGTCCCCCTCAGTCAATATGGTGCTGCGTTGCCAACCTGTCCCCCCTCAGTCAATATGGTACTGATTAGCCAACCTGTCCCCCTCAGTCAATATGGTACTGATTAGCCAACCTGTCCCCCCTCAGTCAATATGGTACTGATTAGCCAACCTGTCCCCCCTCAGTCAATATGGTACTGATTAGCCAACCTGTCCCCCCTCAGTCAATATGGTACTGATTAGCCAACCTGTCCCCCTCAGTCAATATGGTACTGATTAGAACAACCTGTCCCCCCTCAGTCAATATGGTACTGATTAGCCAACCTGTCCCCCCTCAGTCAATATGGTACTGATTAACCAACCTGTCCCCCCTCAGTCAATATGGTGCTGATTAGCCAACCTGTCCCCCTCAGTCAATATGGTGCTGATTAGCCAACCTGTCCCCCCTCAGTCAATATGGTGCTGATTAACCAACCTGTCCCCCTCAGTCAATATGGTGCTGTGTTGCCAACCTGTCCCCCTCAGTCAATATGGTGCTGCGTTGCCAACCTGTCCCCCTCAGTCAATATGGTGCTGATTAGCCAACCTGTCCCCGTCAGTCAATATGGTGCTGATTAACCAACCTGCCCCCTCAGTCAATATGGTGCTGATTAACCAACCTGTCCCCCTCAGTCAATATGGTGCTGATTAGCCAACCTGTCCCCCCTCAGTCAATATGGTGCTGATTAGCCAACCTGTCCCCCCTCAGTCAATATGGTGCTGCTTAACCAACCTGTCCCCCTCAGTCAATATGGTGCTGATTAGCCAACCTGTCCCCCTCAGTCAATATGGTGCTGATTAACCAACCTGTCCCCCTCAGTCAATATGGTGCTGCGTTGCCAACCTGTCCCCCCTCAGTCAATATGGTACTGATTAGCCAACCTGTCCCCCTCAGTCAATATGGTACTGATTAGCCAACCTGTCCCCCTCAGTCAATATGGTGCTGATTAGCCAACCTGTCCCCCTCAGTCAATATGGTGCTGATTAACCAACCTGTCCCCCTCAGTCAATATGGTGCTGATTAACCAACCTGTCCCCCTCAGTCAATATGGTGCTGATTAGCCAACCTGTCCCCCCTCAGTCAATATGGTGCTGATTAACCAACCTGTCCCCCTCAGTCAATATGGTGCTGCTTAACCAACCTGTCCCCCTCAGTCAATATGGTGCTGATTAGCCAACCTGTCCCCCTCAGTCAATATGGTGCTGATTAACCAACCTGTCCCCCCTCAGTCAATATGGTGCTGATTAACCAACCTGTCCCCCTCAGTCAATATGGTGCTGATTAGCCAACCTGTCCCCCTCAGTCAATATGGTGCTGATTAGCCAACCTGTCCCCCCTCAGTCAATATGGTGCTGTGTTGCCAACCTGTCCCCCTCAGTCAATATGGTGCTGCGTTGCCAACCTGTCCCCCTCAGTCAATATGGTGCTGATTAGCCAACCTGTCCCCCTCAGTCAATATGGTGCTGATTAACCAACCTGTCCCCCTCAGTCAATATGGTGCTGATTAACCAACCTGTCCCCCTCAGTCAATATGGTGCTGATTAGCCAACCTGTCCCCGTCAGTCAATATGGTGCTGATTAACCAACCTGCCCCCTCAGTCAATATGGTGCTGATTAACCAACCTGTCCCCCTCAGTCAATATGGTGCTGATTAGCCAACCTGTCCCCCCTCAGTCAATATGGTGCTGATTAGCCAACCTGTCCCCCCTCAGTCAATATGGTGCTGATTAACCATCCTGTCCCCCTCAGTCAATATGGTGCTGTGTTGCCAACCTGTCCCCCTCAGTCAATATGGTACTGATTAACCAACCTGTCCCCCTCAGTCAATATGGTGCTGATTAACCAACCTGTCCCCCCTCAGTCAATATGGTGCTGATTAACCAACCTGTCCCCCCTCAGTCAATATGGTGCTGATTAACCAACCTGTCCCCCTCAGTCAATATGGTGCTGATTAACCAACCTGTCCCCCTCAGTCAATATGGTACTTATTAGCCAACCTGTCCCCCCTCAGCCAATATGGTGCTGATTAACCAACCTGTCCACCCTCAGTCAATATGGTACTGATTAACCAACCTGTCCCCCTCAGTCAATATGGTGCTGATTAACCAACCTGTCCCCCTCAGTCAATATGGTGCTGATTAACCAACCTGTCCCCCCTCAGTCAATATGGTGCTGATTAACCAACCTGTCCCCCTCAGTCAATATGGTGCTGATTAACCAACCTGTCCCCCTCAGTCAATATGGTACTGATTAGCCAACCTGTCCCCCTCAGTCAATATGGTGCTGATTAACCAACCTGTCCCCCTCAGTCAATATGGTACTGATTAGCCAACCTGTCCCCCCTCAGTCAATATGGTGCTGATTAACCAACCTGTCCCACTCAGTCAATATGGTGCTGATTAACCAACCTGTCCCCCTCAGTCAATATGGTGCTGATTAACCAACCTGTCCCCCTCAGTCAATATGGTGCTGATTAACCAACCTGTCCCCCTCAGTCAATATGGTGCTGCGTTGCCAACCTGTCCCCCCTCAGTCAATATGGTACTGATTAGCCAACCTGTCCCCCTCAGTCAATATGGTACTGATTAGCCAACCTGTCCCCCCTCAGTCAATATGGTACTGATTAGCCAACCTGTCCCCCCTCAGTCAATATGGTACTGATTAGCCAACCTGTCCCCCCTCAGTCAATATGGTACTGATTAGCCAACCTGTCCCCCTCAGTCAATATGGTACTGATTAGAACAACCTGTCCCCCCTCAGTCAATATGGTACTGATTAGCCAACCTGTCCCCCCTCAGTCAATATGGTACTGATTAACCAACCTGTCCCCCCTCAGTCAATATGGTGCTGATTAGCCAACCTGTCCCCCTCAGTCAATATGGTGCTGATTAGCCAACCTGTCCCCCCTCAGTCAATATGGTGCTGATTAACCAACCTGTCCCCCTCAGTCAATATGGTGCTGTGTTGCCAACCTGTCCCCCTCAGTCAATATGGTGCTGCGTTGCCAACCTGTCCCCCTCAGTCAATATGGTGCTGATTAGCCAACCTGTCCCCGTCAGTCAATATGGTGCTGATTAACCAACCTGCCCCCTCAGTCAATATGGTGCTGATTAACCAACCTGTCCCCCTCAGTCAATATGGTGCTGATTAGCCAACCTGTCCCCCCTCAGTCAATATGGTGCTGATTAGCCAACCTGTCCCCCCTCAGTCAATATGGTGCTGCTTAACCAACCTGTCCCCCTCAGTCAATATGGTGCTGATTAGCCAACCTGTCCCCCTCAGTCAATATGGTGCTGATTAACCATCCTGTCCCCCTCAGTCAATATGGTGCTGCGTTGCCAACCTGTCCCCCCTCAGTCAATATGGTACTGATTAGCCAACCTGTCCCCCTCAGTCAATATGGTACTGATTAGCCAACCTGTCCCCCTCAGTCAATATGGTGCTGATTAGCCAACCTGTCCCCCTCAGTCAATATGGTGCTGATTAACCAACCTGTCCCCCTCAGTCAATATGGTGCTGATTAACCAACCTGTCCCCCTCAGTCAATATGGTGCTGATTAGCCAACCTGTCCCCCCTCAGTCAATATGGTGCTGATTAACCAACCTGTCCCCCTCAGTCAATATGGTGCTGCTTAACCAACCTGTCCCCCTCAGTCAATATGGTGCTGATTAGCCAACCTGTCCCCCTCAGTCAATATGGTGCTGATTAACCAACCTGTCCCCCCTCAGTCAATATGGTGCTGATTAACCAACCTGTCCCCCTCAGTCAATATGGTGCTGATTAGCCAACCTGTCCCCCTCAGTCAATATGGTGCTGATTAGCCAACCTGTCCCCCCTCAGTCAATATGGTGCTGTGTTGCCAACCTGTCCCCCTCAGTCAATATGGTGCTGCGTTGCCAACCTGTCCCCCTCAGTCAATATGGTGCTGATTAGCCAACCTGTCCCCCTCAGTCAATATGGTGCTGATTAACCAACCTGTCCCCCTCAGTCAATATGGTGCTGATTAACCAACCTGTCCCCCTCAGTCAATATGGTGCTGATTAGCCAACCTGTCCCCGTCAGTCAATATGGTGCTGATTAACCAACCTGCCCCCTCAGTCAATATGGTGCTGATTAACCAACCTGTCCCCCTCAGTCAATATGGTGCTGATTAGCCAACCTGTCCCCCCTCAGTCAATATGGTGCTGATTAGCCAACCTGTCCCCCCTCAGTCAATATGGTGCTGCTTAACCAACCTGTCCCCCTCAGTCAATATGGTGCTGATTAGCCAACCTGTCCCCCTCAGTCAATATGGTGCTGATTAACCATCCTGTCCCCCTCAGTCAATATGGTGCTGCGTTGCCAACCTGTCCCCCCTCAGTCAATATGGTACTGATTAGCCAACCTGTCCCCCTCGGTCAATATGGTACTGATTAGCCAACCTGTCCCCCCTCAGTCAATATGGTACTGATTAGCCAACCTGTCCCCCCTCTGTCAATATGGTACTGATTAGCCAACCTGTCCCCCCTCAGTCAATATGGTACTGATTAGCCAACCTGTCCCCCTCAGTCAATATGGTACTGATTAGCCAACCTGTCCCCCCTCAGTCAATATGGTACTGATTAGCCAACCTGTCCCCCCTCAGTCAATATGGTACTGATTAGCCAACCTGTCCCCCCTCAGTCAATATGGTGCTGATTAGCCAACCTGTCCCCCTCAGTCAATATGGTGCTGATTAGCCAACCTGTCCCCCTCAGTCAATATGGTGCTGATTAACCAACCTGTCCCCCTCAGTCAATATGGTGCTGTGTTGCCAACCTGTCCCCCTCAGTCAATATGGTGCTGCGTTGCCAACCTGTCCCCCTCAGTCAATATGGTGCTGATTAGCCAACCTGTCCCCCTCAGTCAATATGGTGCTGATTAACCAACCTGTCCCCCTCAGTCAATATGGTGCTGATTAACCAACCTGTCCCCCTCAGTCAATATGGTGCTGATTAGCCAACCTGTCCCCCCTCAGTCAATATGGTGCTGATTAACCAACCTGTCCCCCTCAGTCAATATGGTGCTGCTTAACCAACCTGTCCCCCTCAGTCAATATGGTGCTGATTAGCCAACCTGTCCCCCTCAGTCAATATGGTGCTGATTAACCAACCTGTCCCCCCTCAGTCAATATGGTGCTGATTAACCAACCTGTCCCCCTCAGTCAATATGGTGCTGATTAGCCAACCTGTCCCCCTCAGTCAATATGGTGCTGATTAGCCAACCTGTCCCCCCTCAGTCAATATGGTGCTGTGTTGCCAACCTGTCCCCCTCAGTCAATATGGTGCTGCGTTGCCAACCTGTCCCCCTCAGTCAATATGGTGCTGATTAGCCAACCTGTCCCCCTCAGTCAATATGGTGCTGATTAACCAACCTGTCCCCCTCAGTCAATATGGTGCTGATTAACCAACCTGTCCCCCTCAGTCTATATGGTGCTGATTAGCCAACCTGTCCCCCCTCAGTCAATATGGTGCTGATTAACCAACCTGTCCCCCTCAGTCAATATGGTGCTGCTTAACCAACCTGTCCCCCTCAGTCAATATGGTGCTGATTAGCCAACCTGTCCCCCTCAGTCAATATGGTGCTGATTAACCAACCTGTCCCCCCTCAGTCAATATGGTGCTGATTAACCAACCTGTCCCCCTCAGTCAATATGGTGCTGATTAGCCAACCTGTCCCCCTCAGTCAATATGGTGCTGATTAGCCAACCTGTCCCCCTCAGTCAATATGGTGCTGTGTTGCCAACCTGTCCCCCTCAGTCAATATGGTGCTGATTAACCAACCTGTCCCCCCTCAGTCAATATGGTGCTGATTAGCCAACCTGTCCCCCTCAGTCAATATGGTGCTGTGTTGCCAACCTGTCCCCCTCAGTCAATATGGTGCTGATTAACCAACCTGTCCCCCCTCAGTCAATATGGTGCTGTGTTGCCAACCTGTCCCCCTCAGTCAATATGGTGCTGCGTTGCCAACCTGTCCCCCTCAGTCAATATGGTACTGCATAGCCAACCTGTCCCCCTCAGTCAATATGGTGCTGATTAACCAACCTGTCTCGCCTAAGTCAATATGGTGCTGATTAGCCAACCTGTCCCCCCTCAGTCAATATGGTGCTGCATAGCCAACCTGTCCCCCTCAGTCAATATGGTGCTGATTAACCAACCTGTCCCCCCTCAGTCAATATGGTGCTGATTAACCAACCTGTCTCCCTCAGTCAATATGGTGCTGATTAACCAACCTGTCCCCCTCAGTCAATATGGTGCTGATTAACCAACCTGTCCCCCTCAGTCAATATGGTGCTGATGAACCAACCTGTCCCCTTCAGTCAATATGGTGCTGATTAACCAACCTGTCCCCCTCAGTCAATATGGTGCTGATTAACCAACCTGTCCCCCTCAGTCAATATGGTGCTGATTAACCAACCTGTCCCCCTCAGTCAATATGGTGCTGATGAACCAACCTGTCCCCTTCAGTCAATATGGTGCTGATTAACCAACCTGTCCCCCTCAGTAAATATGGTGCTGATTAACCAACCTGTCCCCCTCAGTCAATATGGTGCTGATTAACCAACCTGTCCCCCTCAGTCAATATGGTGCTGATTAACCAACCTGTCCCCCTCAGTCAATATGGTGCTGATTAACCAACCTGTCCCCCTCAGTCAATATGGTGCTGCTTAACCAACCTGTCCCCCTCAGTCAATATGGTGCTGATTAACCAACCTGTCCCCCTCAGTCAATATGGTGGTGATGAACCAACCTGTCCCCCTCAGTCAATATGGTGCTGTGTTGCCAACCTGTCCCCCTCAGTCAATATGGTGCTGCGTTGCCAACCTGTCCCCCTCAGTCAATATGGTGCTGATTAGCCAACCTGTCCCCCTCAGTCAATATGGTGCTGATTAACCAACCTGTCCCCCTCAGTCAATATGGTGCTGCATAGCCAACCTGTCCCCCTCAGTCAATATGGTGCTGATTAACCAACCTGTCCCCCTCAGTCAATATGGTGCTGATTAACCAACCTGTCCCCCTCAGTCAATATGGTGCTGTGTTGCCAACCTGTCCCCCTCAGTCAATATGGTGCTGATTAACCAACCTGTCCCCCTCAGTCAATATGGTGCTGATTAACCAACCTGTCCCCCTCAGTCAATATGGTGCTGTGTTGCCAACCTGTCCCCCTCAGGCAATATGGTGCTGATTAACCAACCTGTCCCCCTCAGTCAATATGGTGCTGATTAGCCAACCTGTCCCCCTCAGTCAATATGGTGCTGATTAGCCAACCTGTCCCCCCTCAGTCAATATGGTGCTGTGTTGCCAACCTGTCCCCCTCAGTCAATATGGTGCTGCGTTGCCAACCTGTCCCCCTCAGTCAATATGGTGCTGATTAGCCAACCTGTCCCCCTCAGTCAATATGGTGCTGATTAACCAACCTGTCCCCCTCAGTCAATATGGTGCTGATTAACCAACCTGTCCCCCTCAGTCTATATGGTGCTGATTAGCCAACCTGTCCCCCTCAGTCAATATGGTGCTGTGTTGCCAACCTGTCCCCCTCAGTCAATATGGTGCTGATTAACCAACCTGCCCCCCTCAGTCAATATGGTGCTGATTAGCCAACCTGTCCCCTTCAGTTAATATGGTGCTGATTAACCAACCTGTCCCCCTCAGTCAATATGGTGCTGATTAACCAACCTGTCCCCCCTCAGTCAATATGGTGCTGATTAACCAACCTGTCCCCCCTCAGTCAATATGGTGCTAATTAGCCAACCGGTCCCCCTCAGTCAATATGGTGCTGATTAGCCAACCTGTCCCCCTCAGTCAATATGGTGCTGATTAACCAACCTGTCCCCCTCAGTCAATATGGTGCTGATTAACCAACCTGTCCCCCTCAGTCAATATGGTGCTGATTAACCAACCTGTCCCCCTCAGTTAATATGGTGCTGATTAGCCAACCCGTCCCCCTCAGTCAATATGGTGCTGATTAACCAACCTGTCCCCCCTCAGTCAATATGGTGCTGATTAACCAACCTGTCCCCCTCAGTCAATATGGTGCTGATTAACCAACCTGTCCCCCTCAGTCAATATGGTGCTGCATAGCCAACCTTATTTACCTCTGTAAACCAATTACATACAGCAGAATTATGAATACAAGCAATTCAAATGCAACAGATAAATCCCTTAATTTACATTTCTTCATGAGTTGTCAACATGAATAAGACCAGGTAGCTGAATGCATAGTGCTGTACGGTGTAGAGAGGGCACTAATACCATATGGCACTGCATGTCAACGTGTATTAGGGGAACGAGTGACAACATAAGATACACATGAATCAAGCAGCGTAGACCGGAGTGTTTTGGAGAAGAGGCGAGGCTTGACTCGGCACTCAGCGTTAAAATAAGATAGTCTTGTCAGTACTAGCCTGGGCCACCCCACCTTTGCCAAGACAACACACACACTTATAATACTATATGGTGTATCTGTTATAATACTATATGGTGTATCTGTTATAATACTATATGGTGTATCTGTTATAATACTATATGGTGTATCTGTTATAATACTATATGGTGTATCTGTTATAATACTATATGGTGTATCTGTTATTATACTATATGGTGTATCTGTTATTATACTATATGGTGTATCTGTTATTATACTATATGGTGTATCTGTTATTATACGATATGGTGTATCTGTTATAATACTATATGGTGTATCTGTTATAATACTATATGTTATAATGCTATATGGTGTATATACAGTGTAGCTGTTATAATACTATATGGTGTATCTGTTATAATACTATATGGTGTATCTGTTATAATACTATATGGTGTATCTGTTATAATACTATATGGTGTATCTGTTATAATACTATATGGTGTATCTGTTATAATACTATATGGTGTATCTGTTATAATACTATATGGTGTATCTGTTATAATACTATATGGTGTATCTGTTATAATACTATATGGTGTATCTGGGTGTATCTGTTATAATGCTATATGTTGTATCTGTTATAATACTATATGGTGTATCTGTTATAATACTACATGGTGTATCTGTTATAATACTATATGGTGTATATGTTATAAAACTATATGGTGTATCTGTAATAATACTATGTGGTGTATGTATGGTGTTTCTGTTATAAAACTACATGGTGTATATGTTATAAAACTATATGGTGTATCTGTTATAATACTATATGGTGTATCCGTTATAATACTATATGGTGTATCTGTTATAATACTATGTGGTGTATGTATGGTGTTTCTGTTATAAAACTATATGGTGTATATGTTATAAAACTATATGGTGTATCTGTTATAATACTATATGGTGTATCTGTTATAATACTATATGGTGTATCTGTTATAATACTATATGGTGTATCTGTTATAATACTATATGGTGTATGTATGGTGTATCTGTTATAATACTATATGGTGTATGTATGGTGTATCTGTTATAAAACTATATGGTGTATCTGTTATAATACTATATGGTGTATCTGTTATAATACGATATGGTGTATCTGTTATAATGCTTTATGGTGTATCTGTTATAATGCTATATGTTATAATGCTATATGGTGTATATACGGTGTAGCTGTTATAATACTATATGGTGTAGCTGTTATAATACTATATGGTGTATCTGTTATAATACTATATGGTGTATCTGTTATAATACTATATGGTGTATCTGTTATAATACTATATGGTGTATGTATGGTGTATCTGTTATAATACTATATGGTGTAAATATGGTGTATCTGTTATTATACTATATGGTGTATCTGTTATTATACTATATGGTGTATCTGTTATAATACTATATGGTGTATCTGTTATAATACTATATGGTGTATCTGTTATAATACTATATGGTGTATCTGTTATAATACTATATGGTGTATCTGTTATAATACTATATGGTGTATCTGTTATAATACTATATGGTGTATCTGTTATAATACTATATGGTGTATCTGTTATAATACTATATGGTGTATATATGGTGTATCTGTTACAATACTATATGGTGTATCTGTTATAATACTATATGGTGTATCTGTTATAATAATATATGGTGTATCTGTTATAATACTATATGGTGTATATATGGTGTATCTGTTATAATACTATATGGTGTTTCTGTTACAATACTATATGGTGTATATACGGTGTATCTGTTATAATACTACATGGTGTATCTGTTATAATGATATATGGTGTATCTGTTATAATACTATATGGTGTATCTGTTATAATACTATATGGTGTATCTGTTATAATACTATATGGTGTATCTGTTATAATACTATGTGGTGTATCTGTTATAATACTATATGGTCTATCTGTTATAATACTATATGGTGTATCTGTTATAATACTATTTGGGTTACCTGATATAATACTATATGGTGTATCTGTTATAATACTATATGGTGTATCTGTTATAAAACTATGTGGTGTATCTGTTATAATACTATATGGTGTATGTATGGTGTATCTGTTATAATACTATATGGTGTATCTGTTATAATACTATATGGTGTATGTATGGTGTATCTGTTATAATACTACATGGTGTATCTGTTATAATGATATATGGTGTATCTGTTATAATACTATATGGTGTATCTGTTATAATACTATATGGTGTATATATGGTGTAGCTGTTATAATACTATATGGTGTATCTGTTATAATACTATATGTTGTTTCTGTTATACTACTATGTGGTGTATCTGTTATAATACTATATGGTGTATCTGTTATAATACTATATGGTGTATGTATGGTGTATCTGTTATAAAACTATATGGTGTATATATGGTGTATCTGTTATTATACTATATGGTGAATCTGTTATAATACTATATGTGGAATGCATGTTGTATCTGTTATAATACTATATGGTGTATCTGTTATAATACTATATGGTGTATCTGTTATAATACTATATGGTGTATCTGTTATAATACTATATGTGGAATGCATGTTGTATCTGTTATAATACTATATGGTGTATCTGTTATAATACTATATGGTGTATCTGTTATAATACTATATGGTGTATCTGTTATAATACTATATGTGGAATGCATGTTGTATCTGTTATAATACTATATGGTGTATCTGTTATAATACTATATGGTGTATCTGTTATAATACTATATGGTGTATATATGGTGTAGCTGTTATAATACTATATGGTGTATCTGTTATAATACTATATGTTGTTTCTGTTATACTACTATGTGGTGTATCTGTTATAATACTATATGGTGTATCTGTTATAATACTATATGGTGTATGTATGGTGTATCTGTTATAAAACTATATGGTGTATATATGGTGTATCTGTTATTATACTATATGGTGTATCTGTTATAATACTATATGTGGAATGCATGTTGTATCTGTTACAATACTATATGGTGTATCTGTTATAATACTATATGTTGTATCTGTTATAATACTATATGGTGTATCTGTTATAATACTATATGTGGAATGCATGTTGTATCTGTTATAATACTATATGGTGTATCTGTTATAATACTATATGGTGTATCTGTTATAATACTATATGGTGTATCTGTTATAATACTATATGTGGAATGCATGTTGTATCTGTTATAATACTATATGGTGTATCTGTTATAATACTATATGGTGTATCTGTTATAATACTATATGGTGTATCTGTTATAATACTATATGGTGTATCTGTTATAATACTATATGGTGTATCTGTTATGATACTATTTGGGTTACCTGATATAATACTATATGGTGTATCTGTTATAATGCTATATGGTGTATCTGTTATAATACTATATGGTGTATCTGTTATAATATTATATGGTGTATATATGGTGTATCTGTTATAATATTATATGGTGTATCTGTTATAATACTATATGGTGTATCTGTTATAATACTATATGGTGTATGTATGGTGTGTCTGTTATAAAACTATAGGGTGTATATATGGTGTATCTGTTATTATACTATATGGTGTATCTGTTATAATACTATATGTGGAATGCATGTTGTATCTGTTATAATACTATATGGTGTATCTGTTATAATACCATATGGTGTATCTGTTATAATACTATATGGTGTATCTGTTATAATACTATATGTTGTTTCTGTTATACTACTATATGGTGTATCTGTTATAATACTATATGGTGTATCTGTTATAATACTATATGGTGTATGTATGGTGTGTCTGTTATAAAACTATAGGGTGTATATATGGTGTATCTGTTATTATACTATATGGTGTATCTGTTATAATACTATATGTGGAATGCATGTTGTATCTGTTATAATACTATATGGTGTATCTGTTATAATACCATATGGTGTATCTGTTATAATACTATATGGTGTATCTGTTATAATACTATATGGTGTATCTGTTATAATACCATATGGTGTATCTGTTATAATACTATATGGTGTATCTGTTATAATACTATATGGTGTATCTGTTATAATACTATATGGTGTATCTGTTATAATACTATATGGTGTATCTGTTATAATGCTATATAGTGTATCTGTTATAATACGATATGGTGTATCTATTAACTTAACTACCTAACTTAACCAAACTACCTAACTTAACCAAACTACTTAACTTAACTACCTAACTTAACCAAACTACCTAACTTAACTGACCTACCTATCTTAACCCTTTCCACCCGTGGATAGGGCTGCATTGAAATGTTTCTTACAGAATAAATATTAAAACCATATGCATAAGAGTGGTAGCAACTGAAAGGGAACAGTTTGGAGATAATGGGGGAAATGGTTAGACCAAATGTGAGGACACAACAGTTCACCTGACAAGACTGAATCCAAACATCACACTTTTGGTTTTATGTGCTTTTTACATTTACTGTACTTTTCACCACATTTGTTGCTAACGAAATCTGAAAATACTCCAGATACATTCAGACTATACTATACATATATATATATATATATATATATATATATATATATATATATATATATATATATATACTATACATTCAGATTATACTACACTATACTATATATATATATATATACTATACATTCAGATTATACTACACTATACTATATATATACTATATATATATACATATATACTATACATTCAGATTATACTACACTATACTATATATATACATATATACTATACATTCAGATTATACTACACTATACTATATATATATATACTATATATATACTATATACTATACATTCAGATTATACTACACTATACTATATATATATATACTATATATATACATATATACTATACATTCAGATTATACTACACTATACTATATATATATATATATATATATATATATATATACTATACATTCAGATTATACTACACTATACTATATATATATATATATATATATATATATATATATATATATATATATATATTTATACTATACATTCAGTAACATGTTAAGACTATTCCTGGAAAATGTGGTGTAGATGAAATATAAGACAAAACGATTACAGGGGTTTGAGTGAGAAGACTACCTGGTGTCTCCAAGTGTCAACACACCTCTTCAAAAGCAGCAATCCAAAAAAACGGTCCATTACAAATCGCAATCTGTGTCAGGTGGGTATCATTTGAACGCTTGTTCTTTTGCCAACATGACGAGCTAAGTTATAAAATAGGATATAATAATATATATAATATATAATAGAATATAAAATAGGATATAATAATATATATAATATATAATAGAATATAAAATAGGATTTAATAATATATATAATATATAATAGAATATAAAATAGGATATAATAATATATATAATATATAATAGAATATAAAATAGGATCTTACAGCGTTAAGCTTTCACAAGGCAGAGAAACAGAAAGGAGTCATGAGTGCATGTGCCACGGTGAATTAACAACCCAGGGTAGGACGCCATGTCATCTTGTAACAGAGAAACAGAAAGGAGTCATGAGTGCATATGCCACGGTGAATTAACAACCCAGGGTAGGACGCCATGTCATCTTGTAACAGAGAAACAGAAAGGAGTCATGAGTGCATGTGCCACGGTGAATTAACAACCCAGGGTAGGACGCCATGTCATCTTGTAACAGAGAAACAGAAAGGAGTCATGAGTGCATGTGCCACGGTGAATTAACAACCCAGGGTAGGACGCCATGTCATCTTGTAACAGAGAAACAGAAAGGAGTCATGAGTGCATGTGCCACGGTGAATTAACAACCCAGGGTAGGACGCCATGTCATCTTGTAACAGAGAAACAGAAAGGAGTCATGAGTGCATGTGCCACGGTGAATTAACAACCCAGGGTAGGACGCCATGTCATCTTGTAACAGAGAAACAGAAAGGAGTCATGAGTGCATGTGCCACGGTGAATTAACAACCCAGGGTAGGACGCCATGTCATCTTGTAACAGAGAAACAGAAAGGAGTCATGAGTGCATGTGCCACGGTGAATTAACAACCCAGGGTAGGACGCCATGTCATCTTGTAACTGTACGTTAAAACACAGTGATCATAAACATGGACACTACGCGACATGAGTTTTATGATATGGGAAATATGAAGTCCACATTTGGACTCACAGGTGTTTGGTTTGCTTGTATGACATCAAAGCGGTATTTAATATAATCCTCAACATCTCATCTTTTAAAATACATAGACACCTCTTAAATTTACAGCCTTTATCCTCACTCAGACAACAACAAAAATGGGTAAAAGTTGCCCAATTACCCGGAGGGATTAAGGGGGTGACGTCTTGTCACGCGACGTGCTCAAGTTCAGAACGGCTCTCAATCAAAACCCATCCAAAGCTGTGGAGAACAGAGCCTGAGCTCTGGCGTCATGTATAGCATGTTTACTGTACAACCACTGTGTTCAGATTGAGGTGTTTAATAGTGTCCAAATCTGCCACGGTCAACCCGTGTACAGGTACGAGTGTAAAGGACTACCAAGCAGCGGTGGAAAAAGAACCCAATCGTCATACTTGAGTAACAGTAAAGATACCTTCATAGAAAGTTACTCAAGTAAAAGTGAAAGTCACCCGGTAAAATATTACTTGAATAAAATCATTTTAAATTCCTTATATTAAGCAAAGCAGACAGACCCATTTTTTTGTTTAATTTTTTTTTGCGGATAGCCAGGCTCACACTCCCACACTCCCACACTCCCACACTCTGACACTCCCACACTCCGACACTCCCACACTCCCACACTCCGACACTCCGACACTCCCACACTCCCACACTCCGACACTCCGACACTCCCACACTCCCACACTCCCACACTCCGACACTCCGACACTCCCACACTCCCACACTCCCACACTCCCACACTCCCACACTCCCACACTCCCACACTCCGACACTCCGACACTCCCACACTCCCACACTCCCACACTCCCACACTCCGACACTCCCACACTCCCACACTCCCACACTCCGACACTCCCACACTCCCACACTCCGACACTCCGACACTCCCACACTCCCACACTCCCACACTCCCACACTCCGACACTCCGACACTCCCACACTCCCACACTCCCACACTCCCACACTCTGACACTCTGACACTCTGACACTCTGACACTCCGACACTCTGACACTCCGACACTCTGACACTCCGACGTTATTTACAAAAGATGCATTTGTGTTTACTATATGGTGTATCTGTTATAATATTATATGGTGTATATATGGTGTATCTGTTATAATATTATATGGTGTATCTGTTATAATACTATATGGTGTATCTGTTATAATACTATATGGTGTATGTATGGTGTGTCTGTTATAAAACTATAGGGTGTATATATGGTGTATCTGTTATTATACTATATGGTGTATCTGTTATAATACTATATGTGGAATGCATGTTGTATCTGTTATAATACTATATGGTGTATCTGTTATAATACCATATGGTGTATCTGTTATAATACTATATGGTGTATCTGTTATAATACTATATGTTGTTTCTGTTATACTACTATATGGTGTATCTGTTATAATACTATATGGTGTATCTGTTATAATACTATATGAGTATAGTATAGTAATGAGTCGGCCAGAACAGAGGCAGTGGGGATGACCACGTGTTCTCTTGATAAGTGTGTACATTTGGCTATTTTCCTGTCCTGTTTAGCATTCAAAATCCAATGAGTAATTTTGGTTGTCAGGGAAAATGGATCGAGTAAAAAGTACAATATTTTATTTTGGAATGTAGTGAAGTAAAAGTAAAAGTTGTCAAAAATATAAACAGTAAAGTACAGATACCCCCAAAAAGGCTACTTAAGTAGTAATTGAAAGTATTTTTACCTAAGTACTTTACACCACTGCTACCAAGCACTGTGTGATGGACTTTAATTTATAGCTGAGCTAACTAATTTGAGAACAGAGGAGTCAGAGAGAAGCAACCAGACAGTCTATAGACAGGTTGCATTTTGGGTAAAGAGAACAGAGGAGTCAGAGCAGAATTAGGCCGATATCCGCTAATTATCAAAATCCAAAAGAGCCGTTAAATTCAACAACCACCTAAAAGGAAGTGATTCCCAAACCGTCCATAACAAAGCGATCACCTACAGAGAGATGAACCTGGAGAAGAGTCCCCTAAGCAAGCTGGTCCTGGGGCTCTGTTCACAAACACAAACAGACCCCACAGAGCCCCAGGACAACAGCACAATTAGACCCAACCAAATCATGACAAAACAAAAAGGTAATTACATTGGAAAGAATTAACAAAAAAACAGAGCAAACTAGAATGCTATTTGGCCCTAAACAGAGAGTACACAGTGGCAGAATACCTGACCGCTATGACTGACCCAAACTTAAGGAAAGCCTTGACTATGTACAGACTCAGTGAGCATAGCCTTGCTATTGAGGAACAGGCTATGTGCACACTGCCCACAAAATGAGGTGGCAACTGAGCTGCACTTCCTAACCTCCTGCCAAATGTATGACCATATTAGAGACACATATTTCCCTCGGATTTCACAGATCCACAAAGAATTCGAAAACAAACCCAATTTTGATAAACTCCCATATCTACTGGGTGAAATACCACAGTGTGCCATCACAGCAACAAGATTTGTGACCTGTTGCCACAAGAAAAGGGCAACCAGCGTAGAACAAACACCATTGTAAATACAACCCATATTTATTTATTTTCCCTTTTGTACTTCAATCATTTGCACATCGTTTCAACGCTGTATACATACACACAATTTGACATTTGAAATGTCTTTATTCTTATGGAACTTGTGTGACTAATGTTTACTGTTAATTTTTATTGTTAATTTCACTTTTGTATATTATCTACTTGTTTCCCATGCCAATAAAGCCCCTGAAATTGAATTGATTGTGAAGCAGCCCAGCCTATAGCCAAGCTATATTGGGGGTGAAGAGAACAGAGGAGTCAGAGAAAAGCAGCCAGCCAGTCTATAGACAGGCTGTATTTGTGATCTCGTAAACAGAGAGCCTTTTGCAAACAGCTGCAGAAATTCCAGGCTTGTGTGATTAAAATGTAACACCCACATTGATGGGAGGGTGTTGAAACAAGTCTGCCTGCACTCTGGTTTAATGAAAGAGAGAGAGAGAGAGAGAGAGCGAACAGAGAGAGAGAGAGAGAACAGAGAGAGAGAGAGAGAGAGAGAGAGAGAGAGAGAGAGAGAGAGAGAGACAGAGACAGAGACAGAGAGAGAGAGAGAGACAGAGAGAACAGAGAGAGAGAGAGAGAGAGAGAGAGAGAGAGAGAGAGAGAGAGAGAGAGAGAGAGAGAGAGAGAGAGAGAGAGAGAGAGAGAGAGAGAGAGAGAGAGAGAGAGAGAGATAGAGAGAGAGACACAACCAAATCCTGACAAAACAAAAAGATAATTACTTGACACATTGGAAAGCATTAACAAAAAAACAGAGCAAACTAGAATTCTATTTGGCCCTAAACAACACACACATTAACATTCAAAAGTTTGAGGTACTTAGAAATGTCCTTGTTTTTGAAAGAAAAGCACGTTTTTTGTCCGTTAAAATAACATCAAATTGATCAGAAATACAGTGCGGACATTGTTAATGTTGTAAATGACTATTGTAGCTGGAAACGGCAGATTTTTTATGGAATATCTACATAGGCGTACAGAGGTCCATTATCACTGCAGTGTTTAATTGCTAAATTGTAATTATTTCGCCACTAGGGCCTATTTATTGCCTTACCCTCCCTTATCTTACCTCATTTGCACACACTGTATATAGACTTTCTTTTCTATTGTGTTATCGTCTGTACGTTTGTTTATGTGTAACTCTGTGTTGTTGTTTTTGTCGCACTGCTTTGCTTTATCTTCGCCAGGTCAGTTATAAATGAGAACTTGTTCTCAACTGGCCTTCCTGGTTAAATAAAGGTTACCTGGTTAATTAAAGGTTACCTGGTTAAATAAAGGTGAAATACATTTTCTTTTTTTTATAAATTATAATCAGCAACCATCACTCTTGTGTTCCAATGGCACGTTGTGTTAGCTAATCCAAGTTTATCATTTTAAAAAGGCTAATTGATCATTAGAAAACCCCTTTGCAATTATGTTAGCACAGCTGAACACTGTTGTCCTGATTAAAGAATCAATAAAACTGGCCTTCTTTAGACTAGTTGAGTATCTGGAGCATCAGCATTTGTGGGTTCAATTATAGGCTCAAAATGGCCAGAAACAAAGAAGGCCAGAAGCACTTTCTTCTGAAACTAGTCAGTCTATTCTTGTTCTGAGAAATGAAGGCTATTCCAAGCAAGAAATTGCCAAGAAACTGAAGATCTTGTACAACGCTGTGTACTACTCCCTTCACAGAACAGCTCAAACTGGCTCTAACCAGAATAGAAAGAGGAGTGGGAAGCCCCGGTGCACAACTGAGCAAGAGGACAAGTACATTAGAGTGTCTAGTTTGAGAAACAGACGCCTCACAAGTCCTCAGCTGGCAGCTTTTTTTAAATAGTACCCGCAAAACACCAGTCTCAACGTCAACAGTGAAGAGGCGACTCCGGGATGCTGGCCTTCTAGGCAGAGTTCCTCTGTCCAGTCTCAACGTCAACAGCGAAGAGGCGACTCCGGGATGCTGGCCTTCTAGGCAGAGTTCCTCTGTCCAGTCTCAACGTCAACAGTGAAGAGGCGACTCCGGGAGCTGGCCTTCTAGGCAGAGTTCCTCTGTCCAGTCTCAACGTCAACAGTGAAGAGGCGACTCCGGGATGTTGGCCTTCTAGGCAGAGTTCCTCTGTCCAGTCTCAACGTCAACAGTGAAGAGGCGACTCCGGGATGTTGGCCTTCTAGGCAGAGTTCCTCTGTCCAGTCTCAACGTCAACAGTGAAGAGGCGACTCCGGGATGCTGGCCTTCTAAAAAACGCAGACCACCTTTACTCCACACACAGAGGCAGCGCTCCTAGTGGCTGGAGACTTTAATGCAGGGAAACTAAAATCAGTTCTACCTAATTTCTATCAACATGTTAAATATGCAACCAGAGGGAAAACAACTCTAGATCACCTTTACTCCACACACAGAGATGCATACAAAGCTCTCCCTCGCCCTCCAATTGGAAAATCTGACTATAATTCTATCCCCCTGATTCCTGCTTACAAACAAAAATTAAAGCAGGAAGCACCAGTGACTAGATCAATAAAAAAGTGGTCAGGTGAAGCAGATGCTAAGCTACAGGACTGTTTTGCTAGCACAGACTAGAATATGTTCCGGGATTCTTCCTATGGCATTGAGGAGTACACCACATCAGTCACTGGCTTCATGACGTGGTCCCCTCACGTACATACCCCAACCACAAGACATGGATTACAGGCAACATGCGCATCGAGCTAAAGGGTAGAGCTGCCGCTTTCAAGGAGCGGGACTCTAACCCGGAGGCTTATAAGAAATCCCGCTATGCCCTTCGATGAACCATAAAACAGGCAAAGCATCAATACAGGACTAAGTGGCAGGGCTTGCAAACCATTACAGACTACAAAGGGAAGCACAGCCGAGAGCTGCCCAGTGACACAAGCCTACCAGACGAGCTAAACTACTTCTATGCTCGCTTCAAGGCAAATAACACTGAAACATGCATGAGAGCACCAGCTGTTCCGGAAGACTGTGTGATCCCGCTCTTCGCAGCCGATGTGAGTAAGACCTTTAAACAGGTCAAAATTCACAAGGCCGCAGGGCCAGATGGAGTACCAGGACATGTACTGCGAGCATGCACTGACCAACTGGCAAGTGTCTTCACTGACATTTTCAATCTCTCCCTGTCCGAGTCTGTAATACCATCATGTTTTAAGCAGACCCCCATAGTCCCTGTGCCCAACAACACTAAGGTAACCTGCCTAAATGACTACCGACCCGTAGCACTCACGTCTGTAGCCATGAAGTGCTTTGAAAGGCTGGTCATGACTCACATCAACACCATTATCCCAGAAACCCGAGACCCACCCCAATTTGCATACCGCCCAAACAGATCCACAGATGATGCAATCTCTATTGCACTCCACACTGCCCTTTCCCACCTGAACCAAATGAACACCTATGTGAGAATGCTATTCATTGACCACAGCTCAGCGTTCAACACCATAGTGACCTCAAAGCTCATCACTAAGCTAAGGACCAACACCATCATTAAGTTTGCCGATGACACAACAGTGGTAGGCCTGATCACCGACAACGACGAGACAGCCTATAGGGAGGAGGTCAGAGACCTGGCCGTGAGGTGCAATGACATACGCACTACAGAGGGTAGTGCGTACGGCCCAGTACATCACTGGGGCCAAGCTTCCTCCCATCCAGGACCTCTACACCAGGTGGTGTCAGAGGAAGGCCCTAATTGTCAAAGACTCCAGCCACCCTAGTCATAGCCTGTTCTCTCTGCTACCACATGGCAAGCGATACCGGAGCGCCATGTCTAAGTCCAAGAGGCTTCTAATCAGCTTCTACCCCCAAGCCATAAGACTCCTGAACATCTAGTCAAACGGCTACCCAGACTATTTGCATTGCCCCACCCCCCTCCCCCGCCTATATTTTACACTGCTGCTACTCTCTGTTGTTATCATCTATGCATAGTCACTAATAACTCTACCTGCATGTACATATTACCTCAACTAATCGGTGCCGCCGCACATTGACTCTGTATCGGTACCCCCCTGTATATAGTCTCGCTATTGTTATTTTACTGCTGCTCTTTAATTACTTGTTGCTTTCATTTCTTATTCTTACTCATATTTTGTTTTAACTGCATTGTAGGTTAGGGGGTCATAGGTAAGCATTTCACTGTAAGGTCAAAACCTGTTGTATTTGGCGCATGTGACTAATAACATTTGATTTGATTTGATTTGACTCCGTGTCCGTAGCCTTGCTATTGAGAAAGGCCACCGCAGGCAGAACTGGCTCTCACGAGAAGACAGGCTATGTGCACACTGCCCACAAAATGAGGTGGCAACTGAGCTGCATTTCCTAACCTCCTGCCAAATGTATGACCATATTAGAGACACATATTTCCCTCAGATTACACAGATCCACAAAGAATTTGGAAACAAACCCACACATTTTGATAAATTCCATATCTATCGGGTGAAATACCACAGTGTGCCATCACAGCAGCAAGATTTGTGACCTGCTGCCACAAGAAAAGAGAGAGAGAGAGAGAGAGAGAGAGAGAGAGAGGAGCCACAGAGACAGAGAGAGAGAGAGAGGGAGACAGAGAGAAAGTGAGAAGAGAGAGAGAGAGAGAGAGAGAGAGAGAGAGAGAGAGAGAGAGAGAGAGAGAGAGAGAGAAGAGAGAGAGAGAGAGTAATAAACCGTGAATAATATTGAAGCATTTCCAATGACACATTTAAAAGTGAAGTGCAGCTGCCAGATCCCTGTGTGTGCTCCTAGGGGCCGATGGGGTCCCTGTTTGCCTTGATGCAGAGGGGGGGAACAGGGAGGTAGGGAGGGGGAGGGGGAACGGAGGATGGGAGAAATCAAGCTCTTTACCATATGGATCCTTTTACCTTATATGTGTTAACTTCAGAGGATAATACCTGCTGCAGACGGATATCCAGGCAGCCGCAAACATAGTAACCAACACACACCAACACACACACAGCACACATACACACACCAACACACACACAGCACACAAACACACACAGCACACACACATGTTGAAAGGGAGGGAAGGAGGGGGAAGGGGTAAGTGAATTGAAAGGGTGGGCATAATTTGAGACAGGCCCCATGGATAGGTGGTTAAAAATGCGAGTCTAAGAATCTAAAGTTATACCACTACGGACATGACCAGGATCTAATGGTATACCACTACGGCCATGACCAGGATCTAAAGTTATACCACTACGGACATGACCAGGATCTAATGTTATACCACTACGGACATGACCAGGATCTAATGGTATACCACTACGGCCATGACCAGGATCTAATGTTATACCACTACGGCCATGACCAGGATCTAATGTTATACCACTACGGCCATGACCAGGATATAATGGTATAGTGATGACCAGGATCTAATGTTATACCACTACGGCCATGACCAGGATATAATGGTATAGTGATGACCAGGATCTAATGGTATACCACTACGGACATGACCAGGATCTAATGGTATACCACTACGGCCATGACCAGGATCTAATGTTATACCACTACGGCCATGACCAGGATATAATGGTATAGTGATGACCAGGATCTAATGGTATACCACTACGGCCATGACCAGGATCTAATGCTATAGTGATGACCAGGATCTAATGGTATAGTGATGACCAGGATCTAATGCTATAGTGATGACCAGGATCTAATGCTATAGTGATGACCAGGATATAATGCTATAGTGATGACCAGGATCTAATGGTATAGTGATGACCAGGATCTAATGCTATAGTGATGACCAGGATATAATGGTATAGTGATGACCAGGATCTAATGGTATAGTGATGACCAGGATCTAATGGTATAGTGATGACCAGGATCTAATGGTATAGTGAGATGCAGTCTCTATGAACAGAGTTTGGTAACCCTTTAGGCTTATGATAAGTTGTTCAATGTATTAGAACTGAATTACAGAGTGACAAAGATTGTAAACTACTAGCAGCCTATCCTCCTATTACACTATCATCATATTACATTATATCCTATCATCCTATGCTATCATCCTATGCTATCATCCTATCATAATATTCCCTATCATCCTATGCTATCATCCTATCATAATATTCCCTATCATCCTATGCTATCATCCTATCATAATATTCCCTATCATCCTATGCTATCATCCTATCATAATATTCCCTATCATCCTATACTATCATCCTATCATAATAGTCCCTATCATCCTATACTATCATCCTATGCTATCATACTAACATAATGTTCCCTATCATCCTATACTATCATCCTATCATAATATTCCATATCATCCAATACTATCATCCTATGCTATCATACTAACATAATGTTCCCTATCATCCTATACTATCATCCTATCATAATATTCCCTATCATCCTATGCTATCATCCTATCATAATATTCCCTATCATCCTATCATAATATTCCTTATCATCCTATGCTATCATCCTATCATAATATTCCCTATCATCCTATGCTATCATCCTATCATAATATTCCCTATCATCCTTTGCTATCATCCTATCATAATATTCCCTATCATCCTATGCTATCATCCTATCATAATATTCCCTATCATCCTATACTATCATCCTATGCTATCATACTAACATAATGTTCCCTATCATCCTATACTATCATCCTATCATAATATTCCCTATCATCCTATACTATCATCCTATACTATCATCCTATCATAATATTCCCTATCATCCTATGCTATCATCCTATCATAATATTCCCTATCATCCTATGCTATCATCCTATCATAATATTCCCTATCATCCTATGCTATCATCCTATCATAATATTCCCTATCATCCTATCATAATATTCCCTATCATCCTATGCTATCATCCTATCATAATATTCCCTATCATCCTATGCTATCCTCCTATCATAATATTCCCTATCATCCTATGCTATCATCCTATCATAATATTCCCTATCATCCTATGCTATCATCCTATCATAATATTCCCTATCATCCTATCATAATATTCCCTATCATCCTATGCTATCATCCTATCATAATATTCCCTATCATCCTATGCTATCATCCTATCATAATATTCCCTATCATCCTATCATAATATTCCCTATCATCCTATGCTATCATCCTATCATAATATTCCCTATCATCCTATGCTATCATCCTATCATAACATTGCCTATCATCCTATACTATCATTATATCTTATCATTCTATCACATCATCCCATAATTCTATCATATCATCCTATAATCCTATCTTTCTAACATATTATTCTATCATCCTATCATCCTATTATTATATCCTATCATTATATCATAATATTCCCTATCATCCTATGCTATCATCCTATCATAATATTCCCTATCATCCTATGCTATCATTATATCTTATCATTCTATCACATCATCCTATAATCCTATCTTTCTAACATATTATTCTATCATCCTATCATATTATTCTTTAATCCTATCATCCTATAATCCTATCGTCCTATCATATTAACATATTATTCTATCATCCTATCATATTATTCTTTAATCCTATCATCCTATCGTCCTATCATATTAACATATTATTCTATCATCCTATCATCTCAGCCTATCATATCATCCTATCTTTTTTATTTTATTGATACGTTATTTTACCAGGTAAGTTGACTGAGAACGCGTTCTCATTTACAGCATCGACCTTGGGGAATAGTTACAGGGGAGAGGAATGAGCCTATTGTAAACTGGGGCTTATTAGGCGACCGTGATGGTTTGAGGGACAGATTGGGAATTTAGCCAGGACACCGGGGTTAACACCTCTACTCTTACGATAAGTGCCATTGGCTCTTTAATGACCTCAGAGAGTCAGGACACCCGTTTAACGTCCCATCCGAAAGACGGCACCCTACACAGGGCAATGTCCCCAATCACTGCCCTGGGACATTGGGATATTGTTTTAGACCAGAGGAAAGAGTGCCTCCTACTGGCCCTCCAACACCACTTCCAGCAGCATCTGGTCTCCCATCCAGGGACTGACCAGGACCAACCCTGCTTAGCTTCAGAAGCAAGCCAGCAGTGGGATGCAGGGTGGTATGCTGCTGGCATCATCCTATCATATCATCCTATCATATCATCCTATCATATCATCCTATCATATCATCCTATCATATCATCCTATCATATCATCCTATCATATCATCCTATCATATCATCCTATCATATCATTCTATCATATCATCCCATCATATCATCCTATCATATCATCCTATCATATCATTCTATCATATCATCCTATCGTATCATCCTATCATATCATTCTATCATATCATCCTATCATATCATCCTACCATATCATCCTATCATATCATTCTATCCTATCATCCTATCATATCATCCTATCATATCATCCTACCATATCATCCTACCATATCATCCTATCATATCATTCTATCCTATCACCCTATCATATCATCCTATCATATCATCCTACCATATCATCCTACCATATCATCCTATCATATCATTCTATCCTATCATCCTACCATATCATCCTACCATATCATCCTATCATTTTATTCTATCCTATCCCAATTTCATCTGACATTAGGGATTTTTTTTGTCTGGAGTCGACGGGCTGCCTTTAAACAACATTAGAGAGGCTTGAGTGTGTGTTTTTCACCCCAGCCTCTCTGTCTCACTGTCTGTGGGTCATTGTTTAACCAGCGGGTCTTTTTAGGTTCTTCCTGTCCCGGAGAGCTAATTCTCTCTGCTCGTCTTCCTCTTGCTGATTTAACATCAGTCCCCCTGTTTCACGGTCTTGTTGTATTTCCTTCTACTTCCTCCTTCCTTTCCTCCTGAACCACCTCTACTATGGCACCCTATTCCCTACACACAAAGTAGTGCACTATATAGGGAATAGGGCTCTGGTCTATAGTAGTGCATTATATAGGGAATAGGGCTCTGGTCTAAAGTAGTGCACTATATAGGGAATAGGGCTGTAGTATAAAGTAGTGCACTATATAGGGAATAGGGCTGTAGTATAAAGTAGTTCACTATATAGGGAATAGGGCTGTAGTATAAAGTAGTGCACTATATAGGGAACAGGGCTCTGGTCTAAAGTAGTGCACTATATAGGGAATAGGGTGCCATTTTGGTTGCATGTATTGGATTAGGTCACCACTGGATGGCAGGTCCGTTTGTGTTATAATGAAGCAATAAGGCCCGAGGAGGTGTGGTACTGTATACGGACAATATACCACCGCTAAGAGCTGTTCTTAGGCACGACACAACGCTGAGGTGCCTTATCGCTATTATAAACTGGTTGCCAACGGCAGCAGAACAGTCAAACAAGTCCTTTTGAGTCAATCAGCATCCAGGACCCACACTACCCGGTTTATAACAGACAGGCAGACAGGCAGACAGGCAGACAGACAGACAGACAGACAGACAGACAGACAGACAGACAGACAGGCTGAAGAGGGGGAGGGGGAAAGGAGAAGGAGTGAGAGGTTGGAGCGGGAGGGGAAAAGGAGGAGGTGTGAGAGGAGGAGGGGAGAGGAGGAGGGATAGGGGGAGGGGAGAGAAGAGGGAGGGGAGAGAGGAGGGGGGAGAGGGGAAAGGAGGAGGTGTGAGAGGAGGAGGGGGAGAGAATGGGAGGGGAGAGAGGAGGGGGGAGAGGGGGAGGGGGAGGGGAGAGGGGGAGGGGAGAGAGTGGGAGGGGAGAGAGGGGGAGGGGGAGGGGGAAAGGAGGAGGTGTGAGAGGAGGAGGGGGAGAGAATGGGAGGGCAGAGAGGAGGGGGGAGAGGGGGAGGGAAGAGAGGGGGGGAGGGGAGAGAGGGGGAGGGGAGAGAAGGGGGAG